>NW_024080742.1:2628622-2690653 GCF_003009895.1 Hyaena hyaena
AGGCGACGCTTAAGGGTGGGAGAGAACAGCCTCAGCAGAAGCCTCGGGCTCCGGCCTGGGGCGAGCCCGCCCTCACCAGCAGGGAGACGGAGAGGCCAGCCCTCCTCCTGCCCCGGGGGGGGGGGGGGGGGGGGGAGGAGAAAAGGAGAGCACGGCAAGCCCTGGGACGCCGCGGGGGACTGCCCGGAGCCGGGTGGCTGGCCAGGGAGCACCGAGGAGGGGCGGCCGCCAGGCCTCTCCGCCCTCTCGTCTTCTGGCCGCCGCTCTGGGCCGGGTGTGGGCCTGGGTCTCCCCACCAGAACCTGTGCTCACTCCTTAAGGCCTCCCGGGGCTCCGCGGAGAGCCAGGGCGCTTGCGCTTTTAGTTTCTGAAACGCAGTGGTCTGGATTCGGGCCCGTCTCCTGCACCCGGTGTGGCCCGCTCTTCCTCCCTTTCTGAATAAAGCTGAAGAGAGCCTAGACTTGCTGCGCTCACAGGAAGCGAGCGGCGTCTACGCAGAACTGTCCCGGGAAAGGGCAGCGCCCCTGGCCAGCTGTTCCTAAAGGGGCACCAGCGCGCCGAAACTTGTTACAACGCACGCCCTCCTAGGCAGGAATTGAAAGCAGCTATTAAGTATTCGTTTAAAAACTCCGTCGCGTTACAATCAGTGTGTGTGTGTGTGTGTGTGTGTGTGTGTTGTGGGAAGGACTTACCTGTTTCCCGGAACCCAGGCCAGGCTGGCTGGGAGCCCCGCCTGTGCGTTCACCGCCCAGCAGGGGGCGCTCACTGCAAAGGCAGGAGCGTGGCGGGGGGTGGACCAGAGCCCCAGGTGAGGCTCCTCTTCATCGTACCCCCCACAGAGAGGGTCCTTCAGCCCCCAGACAGCTCGGAGGAGGGTCCCTGGCTTCTTGGCATGGAGGTCTGTTGACAGACTAGATTCCTAGGCGCATTCTTTTCTGAAATGGTGCCTGTTGAAATCAGAGGTAACTAGAGAGAAGTGCACCTGATAGGTAGTAAGATGAGTGGAAAGACAGTGGAACTCTGTCGGGGACCCTGAGGAAAACCCTAAGGGCGAGGAGGGCACCGCACGGAGGCATGGGCTGGTGTGGCCCGATGGCCTGGAGCAGCGGCTGGGCGGGCGGGCCGCCCTAGGGAGCCTCCGAGCAGGGACTTGATCAGGTGTGTGGATTTAGGGAACGTGATAGGGGAAAATCCGTTACAAGACTGCCGGCAGGACTGATAAGGGAATACCTGTCCCCGATCAAAGGCTCCCTCTTCCAGGTTCTTCTTCCCACGCTGCTTGTCTCGTGCGGTAATGAGGAATGCGGAAGAAACAGGCCATAAATTACCCCCTCTGCTGATGCTCTGGCTCAGGCCTCCTCTGGGCCCACCGGTGTAAAACAAACCTCCTCCCTTCCAAGATCTCCCGACGCTGCTTGGTTCGTCTGCCCGGTGACCCAGACCAGACTTCCGCAACACAAGGGCCCCTTCAGCAGTGTGGGGGGGGTGGGGGTGGAAGGAGAGGGTACAAGGCAAGGTGCAAGTCCGAACGCTGTGCCCACGCTCCGGTCGGAGAGGAGACCGTAGATCTGGGAGCTGCTTGGGATGGACAGCGGACTGAACTTTCCATTCTGGCTTCTGCCCCCTTGTTTCTGTCCGCTGCTTCCTCCTGCAAGCGGGCCCTCTGTCAGCCTCTCAGCCCTTCCCTGCTGCACGCGCTGTTCCATCTGCCCGACTTCCCCCACCTTCCCCTTCCTGCCTCCTCGGACACCTCCCCTCTCCACCTCGCCCCCACCGGACCTTGACCTTGGTCTGTGTCCTGCCCTGTCATTTCACACCACTTAATATCGTCATGATGACTTTGGCTTCAACTCCGCTGGGCTCATCCATCTTCCCACCGGAATGAGCGTGAGCAGCAGGGCCTATGCGTGCAGTCGTGTCTGCTGTTGAATCTTCAAGGTGCGGCAGACACTAGTGAACGGGAGGAGAGCTGGGGGTCAGGGGGCACCCAGGAGGGTCTAGCGATGCCTCACAGCATGAGGACGTGTGGCACGACCAGCAGGCTCAGGAGGAAAGACCACGGTTGGGTATCAGCTGTGTCGTTTCAGCAGTGCATCTGTGGGACGCGCAGGGGGCAGTGTTGACCAAGTGGCTTGCTGTGTGGTTCGGGCAGAGAGACTGGGGACCAAAGATGCAGAGCTGGGAGCTCTCTGGCATCGCTCTGGAATTCGAATTAGCTAATGACACTGGGAGAGATGTTCAGGGAGAGTATATTTTTGTGACTTGGGCAAGTCTTGTAGCCTCTTTAACGTTGACTTTCCCCATGTGTCGACTGAGGCTAATCCTACCCATCTCCAGCTATTGCGATCATTAAAGACAGATGTCTACACAGAGCTCAACCCAATGAAAGCACACAGCACACAAGCAATAAATAGTAGCTAAAAGGAGGGAAAAAATGGAACTCGGGGGGATACGTAATGGGGCAGGGGAAGAGTTTACATGAGAAAACAGAAGAGTGGGAGCAAAGCTAGGAAAAACTTGGTTGCTTTTCTTTTTAATAATAATGTGAAAATTCAGCCTAATTCTAGTTATATTTGCAGCATTCTCCTAAACAATAGCTTTAAGTCAAACATAAGTATTTAAAGTTTTTCATTTTTCGGTTCTGTATTATATTTAAAATAAGTAAAACCAAAGAAACATTTCAATGCAGTAGTTTTGAAAGATTGTTTGTAGAGCATGTCACATTATAAACGATGTTTGCTCAGATCTACTTTTTATTTTATTATATTTGCTTATCTTTAGTGTCTAGACTAACATTTCACATAAAACTTCTTCACATGACTGCTGAAGGCTAGTCAGATTTTACTTAATTAAAATTTAACTTGTGTAGAAGAGGAATTTGAGGATTAGTTCCTATTGCTAAAAGTTAAGAGTATAAAATCATGGTTTTAGAAGTTTTGCCAGGTTGAAATGTATTTTCTCAATTAATGGCTTCCCGAGAAGTGATTTACAGTTCTCTACAAACGTAGGTAACAGTGTAAGTGGCGGGTACAAATACTCTAGAAACGTCAGCATCCATCCATGTAATTTTAAATCAATGGATTGTGAAGTTTTTCTGTCAGAAAAATTGATTATCACTCTTTAGGCCCCACTACAAAATGATTCCTGTCATTCATGTATTAAAAATATCCTTTCCATCATGTGTTTTCCTGGTAACCTTGTCTACTTACCCTTGAAGGTCAGGCATTGTGTTTGACCTTGTCATGCAGTTGAGGCAGCAGAGCGTGGTGGGCTTGGCATCTCACACCCGGGAAGAAAGGTCTCAGCCTCTATTAATGAAAGACAAATTAGAACAGCAACGAGAGACCGGCCATCTTTCATCCACCAAATTGGAAGTGGGTAATAAAAAGCATACCTAGGGGTGTTAGATTGTGGGCGCAGAGATGACCATCCTCTTTCACAGCTGGTATGAGTAGAACTAGGACGATTTTGTTCAAGACAGTTTGATTGGTCTAGATGAGTCACGAGGCCAAGTTCAAAGGGAGAGTGGAACGTATGTACCTTCAGGGAGAAAAAGAATAATGGCAGCCAACTTTGGGTACTGTCTAATGCAATGTACACCAGGTTTTATTGTTTTTTTATTTTTTCAAATTTTATTTATTTATGGGGTGGGGGGAGGGTTGGGGCAGAGAGAGAAGGAGAGAAAGAGAATCCCCAGAATCTGCACTGACAGTGCAGAGCCCAATGCAGGGCTTGACTCACTAACTGTGAGATCATGACCTGAGCTAAAATCAAGAGTCCGATGCTTAACTGATTGAGCCACCCAAGTGCCCCTGTACACCCGAATTTTAAAAACAGTTTTCTCAAGGTGCGGTGATTATATGTGTATTAATATCTATATCTATATTTATATCTGTATCTATCTATATATCATCTATAGATCTATACTTAATCTTTCTATCTATCTAGATATAGATAAATTTCTGTGTACTTTCAATGTGTTTTGTAATTACTTATGCTGAATTTCTACTTTATCATCGTCAAAACCAAAAACCAAAAACCAAAAATCCTGACTGTCCCAAATTGTAGTTGTGTGTATAGGGCATTATAATAGAGTTTGAATTGCAACTGTTATTTACTTTATTTGGGCCAGTTACTTACATCTGTGAAGCAACAGTTACAGCATATGTTAAGTGGGGGTAACAATGAGACCTTACGAGAACTAAGTAAGACAAAGTCTATAAAGTGACCAGTACAATGCCGACCTGGAAAGTACCCAATAAATAATATTTCTTTTTTTCCTCTGTGTGATATCTTTTCTTATAGTTTTGATATGCAACTGGCATAGCATCTCTATGTTCATATTTTTCCCTGAGCTTTGTGATTTTGCACATCATTTTATTTATATCAGTCATACAAACTCAGATTCCTTTGCTCAAATGGAAAAAATAAAAATTCTTTGGTCATGTAGTATTTCTTGCCTGGAGAGAAATCCTTGCATCTCCAATCTCCATCATTAACTGCTTTTCATTCAAGTGTGTAGACCTAACCAGAGAACTGAGGTTTTCTCTCACAGGTGCTAATTGCAAAATTCCAGTCTGCTCAGGATACAGCATGAATTGTAGGGGTGTCCTGTGGAAGGGGTCAGTTCTGGGACTCAGGAAACCCTGGATTCTTATTCTTGTTCTATAGCTAAATAGGTGTGTGGTTTTAAGAATCCCATTTCCCCAGTTTTGTTTTTGAAATATTTAAGATGGGAGAGATTGGATGAGGGTGATTTCTAAAGCTCCTTTCAGCTTTAAAATATTGGTTCTACTAGTTTAAGCTCATGTCAAGAAGACTAGATGAAGTGTACAAAAGTTCTGCTTCTTCTGAGCAAGAATTGAAGGCTAATGCTTACCAAGGGAACTGGCATCATTTAATAGATGGGGCAGCAGTGGGGCATTGGACACTCAGTCTCTGTTTTAAATATTACCACTGACCTGCAGGTTGACACCTGGGAAATTAAATCCTATCCGTGTGCTTTACTCACTTACAGATCTAAAAGCAATTTTTCTTCTTACCCAAGAGGTTGTTATGAGATGACTCTATCCAAGGAATGACATTTTCCCGAAAAAGATGAGATTTTTAATGGCCAGGTGATGATATTTTATTAATGAAGACTCTCTAGGAAAATAACCAAAAATTACAGCCACTACATGGACCTAGAAAGACACCAGCGCAGCACTCGTTTGCTGGGGTTTGTAGCTCTCATCTGCACATTGTCATTGAGATCACTCTGAACTTGTACATGGTAACAAACATTTTGGGGGAAGGGGGTCACCAGGAGTGAACAGCGTTGGAAAGACTGCTGATGAGTTCTCTCATTAGGGACTATGCTCATGTCATAAACTGACAACAACATCAAAGCACATTTCATGGTATTTTACAAGTTGAAAAAATCAATTAATGCAAGACATAAATAATGATGCTGACAATAGCAAATGGAAATCAATCAGTGAATCTATCTACCTATCTATGCAATTGGATACAATTTCACACCCAGCAGATAGGTAAAAATGAGTGATGATATCAAGCTCTGGCAGATTAGAGGAGCAGAAGCGTCCCATTTTACACTAGTAACAGGTATGTAAATTGGTGCAAACACTTTCCAAACAGCCTGCACAGAAATATATTTTTTGATCTGGCAATTCTAATTCTGGGCTTTCTAGAGAAACCTTGTCCATGCACACTGAGAGGCATGTACTATCATGTTTATAACAGCATCACTCCACAGATTGGACGAATAAGTTCTGGTATGTTCAGACAGCAGTGAAATGAACTATAGGAACACATATCAACAGGAAGGAGTCTCACAAAATCATAGTCTTAGTTGGCTAAGGCTCCCCTAACAAAGTGCCATTGGCTGTGTAGTTTAAACAAAAGAAATGTATTGTCTCATGATTCTGGGAGCCAGAAGTCCAAAAATCAAGGTTCTGGAGGATTGGTTCCTTTTGAGGCTGTGAGGGGAGAGTCTGTCCCAGGCCCCTTTCCTTAGACAGCAGATGGCTGTCTTTTCCCTCTGTCTCTTCACATCATCTTTCCTCTACGTAGGTCTCTGTGCCCAAATTTACCTTTTCTATAAAGAAACTAGTCATACTGGATTAAAGTTCATTCTAACGTCCCCATTTTAGTTTGCTTACATCTGTGAGGACCCTCTCTTCAAGTAGGGTCACATTCTGAGCTTCTGGAGGTCAGCACCTGCGTTTTGAGAAGACACTATTCAGTTCTTTGAGAAGACACATATGTACCCCTATCCACCACACTGAGGAGGACGTCCATGGCTTTCAGGAGAGTCTCCACAAGGTCTACAACCTTCAAAAAGTTCAGAAACCCTTGCAAATTAAAAGTGGAGCCTTCTACCACTGCTGCTTTTATTTCTATTACCACCACCACCATGGCCATCATACTGCTGCTCTGTTAAAAGTAGAACCAGGAATGGGGCTCCTGGGTGGCTCAGTTGGTTAGGTGTCTGGCTTCAGCTCAGGTCGTAATCTCGCCATTTGTGAGTTTGAGCCCAGTGTCGGGGCTCTCTCTGCTCTCTGCTCCTCACCCCTGACACTCTATCTCCTCTCTCTCTCTCTTAAAATTAGTAAACATTAAAAAAAAAAAAAAAAGTAGAACCAGGAAGGGTTGTTAAATGTTATGGAAGCTCATAAGCAAGGCATGTAGAAGCCTTTTCTGGAGGGCATCTGAAAAACAGAACACTGCTCTTTGAAAAGGTTTATATATATTACTGTGGGAATTTACTCAGCTAAATAACCCATCACCCTCCTGTCTTTAAGAAGGATTAAATAGTTGTCCAGTTTTCCATGAGAAATCTCCTCACTCATCACCTTGCATATTTCCTTAGAGTGTGCTTTTGGATATAGGAAATATTTAAGAGAATCCGAGGGAAATCACGTGGGTCACACACTTCCTACCCAATCCTATCAGGCAGGGGTCTGTCTTTGGGGTCATTCTTTGCAGCTATAATGAGTTGCAAATCCAGGGAGAGTCACCTTGCCAAGGACTGCTGCCCTTTCTCTGGGGTGGGGCTGAGTATCTCTCCTGTCACAGGAGGGAAGGTCCCTACTGGGTGCGGGCCTCTGCCGGTTAGCAGTGCCGACACGAAGGCTCTACATCAGGACTTTATACAAAAGGCAACAAAGATGTATCGAGAATGACTAAGCTCATATGCTAAAGTTGGAGCCATCTAACATTACTATCTATTAACTTAAATACATACAGCAAACACTGTAGAGATTTCCACGGCGTTCTGATGGAACGAGAGTATCATTGCCCTACTTGCCATGAGTTAGGGCTGGCGGCAACAGTGTGGAGTGGGGGTGGGTCACTGAGTGTGCAGCTCTGGAGGGCGGGGTGTGGAGAGCCCCGGACAAGGAGGAAAAGCAATGGAGCATCCACGGCCCTCGTGTCAGAGCTGAGTGTTCCCAAAGGGGACACGTGCCACTGTGGGTGTCACCTGTCTCATACGGACACACCTACAGGAACCGCGCTTAGCAGTTAGGAGTTGCTTTAATTGCTGCACAAAGACCTTTGGAGAATGCTGGTCCCTTTATTTCATATTTATCCACTGGAAATGAGCTCGATTCCATTAATAAGGACTGAGAAGCTACTTGGAACTGTGAAGGGGTCAGCAGCGTCACCGGAAGACCTAACTCCTGCGGGGAGGCCGAGGCAAGACTTCGGGGCTCCAAGTGGGGAGCCCGCAGAAGCCCCAGCCTCTGCACTGGGTCACAGAGCATGGCGTCTACCCAGAGGAGCGCTCTCCTACAGTTTGCCCTACATTTAATAATCTCTCAGCTTTATCTATGCAGATGGCTCTTTAAATTCTTGTGAAATTCATGGAAAGTTCCAGTGCCCTTGCTGAATTCACGGAAAGTTGCTAGTTTGAAAAATCATGCACATTCTCATGCAATACAGTTAAAGCATAAATTTCCTTGCTTTATGGATGCCAAAGCTGTATTTGAGGCAAGGAAGCCCCTTCTCAGCTGTGGAGGAAGGAAAATTTAAGAAGTATTGTTGAAAAAATGAAGGAATTGTATTCTTTGTTATAAGCCAGAGGAGAAAAGTGAATGTTTTAAACATATGCAATACTGAAAAGCACTGTATTTTAAAATAGACCACAGTATGATTTAATCATCACTAATCTAGAGTAGAATAAATTTTGAGCGGCTCCCTGCCGCTGACTGTGTTTAGTTTAGGATTCACTACCTTTTATTAAATCCTCAGAGAGTATGAAGTCGGAATAAATTACCTCTAGACCCTAGCCCTCTGCCTTCTAACTTGTGTTGCTTCCTTATAATTGCTTGTAGAAGAAAGATAAATAAATTAGTCGATGTTTTACGCTGCACTGAATATGTGTCTTATTCACAGATCGGAGGTACGGGATGGGATGTCACTGAGAGGCCGCACCATGACCTTTAGTGGATTCCACGTTTGTGCTTGTCAGAAACTGCGCCTGGCTGGTCATTAAATGTTGCTGACCCGATGGTGGCTTTGGTTACATAACCTTTTAGAGGCGATGTCACAGGGGCTGTATGCAAGCAAGGGTACTGATTTATAGAGTGAGTCTCTCTGCTGGGGACAGAGCCTCTGCAGGCAGAAGAGAAATGTTCTCATAGGATGTTTTGAGGAAAACCAGGAAGCTACAAGCCTGAAATCCTACTGTTATATTATTCGAGAATCATTTCTTAATATTTATACAAATGCATTCAAGTGGTAAATCACCAGTACTAGCACCTTTGTGTGAATTAGTTGTCAAATCCTTTATTTATTTCTTTCTCACATTTTATTTTGTTGTGATAAGAGCACAACATGGGATCTGCCCTCCTGAAAGATTTTTGAGTGTGCAGTGAAGGACTGCCGACCATGGGCACAGTGATGGTCAGCGGGTTTCTAGGGCTCATTCATCTTGCTTAACTGAAACTTCATGCCCGTTGACTAGGACTCCCCAGTTCCCGCTCCCCCCAGCCCCTGGCAACCACCGATCTACTCTTTGATTCTAATTTGGATACTGCGTGTAAGTGGAATCACGCTTCCTCAAAAAATTAAAACCGAACTACCATAGGATCCAAGAATCCTGAGTCTGGCTATGTCTCCAAAGGAATGGAACTGAGGAAATTGAGGAGATATTTGCATTCCCAAGTTCATTGCAACACAAATCACTACAGCTGAGATACGGAAACCACCTAAAGACCACCAACAGACGAATGAAGAAAATGCTGTGCACATATACAGTGGAATACTACTCAGCCTTCAAGAAGAAGGAGTCCCTGTGGTTTATGACAGCACCCGGGGAGGTGAGTCCTGAGCACCTGGTCCTGAGGAGTCCAGCCCCCGCCCGTGACTCTGTAAGGACCCCAAGCCTTGCTGAGCTGGCTGTTAGCTGTTGTGCTCTCATGTCTTATTTGCGTTCATCTTCACGATCTACATCTTTCCAGTGGAACTCAGCAGGAACGGTGTGTCTGGCTGGTTTCTGCGTCTGTAGCGCCTGGCACAGGGCTGACCCATGGCACCAAAGCTTCGTTGCCCGAAGGATTTGTTACTCCGTTAGCTGAGCCACAGAGCCTCCCGGAGTGAAGGACACACCTGCTTGATCCACACTGACGAGACAAGAGCAGGATGCAGTGCATCCCAGGCCAGCATACCCTGACCTTGGCCTTGAGTCTGACGATGGTTTCCTTGCGAAGGCAGCCCCCGGCAGATGGATGGCCCTTCATCTGCCCCCTGGCTCCCCTGAGGCTGCCTCACAGGACAGTCTCTGTCTTCATCCCAGAGAAATGAGGCCTGACTCGGCCTGTCTTTTAAGGGAAACTCCTTACGAGCCCTGAAACGAAGGGCTGTTTTGTGAGTAACCGGCTCTGTGGGATCTCTCTCTAAGAAAGAAACCCGAGTGACTGAAAGAGGGAGCTGTACCACTTACTGGCCCTGCAGTGAGGCGGGGGCTGTGTAGGGAAGTGCCACAAACCCAGAATAGGACACCTCTTAGAGATGAAATAATTCACACTCTTGCTCTGAGCATCACACCCACCAGCGAGGAAGAAACCATGACACGAGGAAATTTTGCAGTGAGCCTTTTGTTTTACTATTCAAACAACGGATTTCAGCTTTTTGTTTCCTCAAAAGTGTCCATATAAAAAGAGAGATTCTTAAAAAGTATATTTACACTTAACTGTCTGTGAACTGCCCCACTGATGAAAACCATAGGAGCGGACTTTCCATGGATGAGGAAATCTCCATGATTTTATTTTATCATT
The DNA here is from genome assembly GCF_003009895.1 of Hyaena hyaena. Taxonomy (NCBI): domain Eukaryota; kingdom Metazoa; phylum Chordata; class Mammalia; order Carnivora; family Hyaenidae; genus Hyaena; species Hyaena hyaena. Next base: position 2,638,903 of record NW_024080742.1, read on the forward strand.
ATTATTATTTTTTTAGTTTGTATAAAGATTTTAAGTAATCTCTACACCCAACATGGAGCTCGAACTCACAGCCCTGAGATCAAGAGTTGTGCGTTCCTCTGACTGAGCCATTCAGGTGCCTCGTCCATGATTTTAGTCTGCGTGAAAAGTAACATTTGGGGCGTCCCCCCCTTGGGGCAAGGAGACATTGTACCCATGTCGACGTTAATGCCCATGGCTCCTGCACAGAGTTCGTTGGACCTCATCAGCACGTGCAGCCGAACCACTGCCTCGATTCATCTCATGAGACTGTGAGCTTTATGTTTGAACTTACACGAAGTTTCTAAGTTAGAATCCTTTGAGGCCAGAATTCGCTGTTGAACTTGCTGACACCGCTTACTACTGCCTAGTAGCACCATTGGCGGGTCTGCAATGGTCTCCCCCACGTAAGAAGACGGATGAGCGACGGGGTTCACTGTCACAATGAGTGCTTTGCAGAGCTGTATGGAGGTGGTAGGAGACAAGAGCTTGGAATATTTATGAAGTTTCTTGATTGATTCTTTTACATTTGTTCTCAAGTGACAATTCCAGCTCTGTACTGAGACAGGCAGATTGCTATTTAAGGGAGCAGTTTATTTTGGAAAAGTTTTGTTTTTTTTTCCTAAAAGGGCAAGAGACTTTAGTGATATTTTTTTGTTGTTGTTCCTAGAGAACTTTGTCAACTTGATGACGGGTTGACAGAAAAGTTTTGGTGAGCACTGTACAGTGTCGTTGGATTTGGAGTTGGAAGGGCTCTTGGAATCGTTCATGCCAGCTGCCGTTATCTTAGAGACGGAAGAGGGGTTGGTGCAGGGAAGTGAGGCAGTGTCTCCACGGCTCTGCTGTGTGCTTGGCGGATGGAGGTGCAGAGCCCATGCTTCCCGACCCCTGGGCTGCTGCTGGCATCGTTTCTCCTTCAATTTCCAAATCTTAGACTCCTCCCTTCCTCCTTCTTGCATGGCTCCTTTCAGAGACTTTTCATGTTGGTTAAGTCTGGGGTATGGGTTCTTAACCCAGGTCTGAGGACTTCTAGAGACCCCAGGAATTTGCTTCAGATGTACCATGGAGGCACCAAATTGTGCGAAATATCATACAAGTCATCGGATATGCACTTCCCAAGAGTAGGGTTTATAGCATTCACTATGGTCCCTCAGAGGAAACCGTGACCTAAAAAAACTTAAGGACCCCCTAGGTAGGGAGAGGTAGATGAGCTCTGGTGTTTTTACTCATTTCGTCAGGTACCTGTTTCTTAGTACTGACTATAAGACTGGCTCTGTGCTGGTCAGTTGGTTCTCTGTGGTTCTGGTAAAAGAGTTGAGTTTTGTCCCCAGTTAGGTAGCCTTGAGTTTCTCTCTATAATTGAATTTCTCTCTTTCTCTCTCTTATTCTCATTTCCAATTCATCTACTGAAGGCAGAATACTTTATCTCATCTGACTGAAGCATCCTCAGGAATGGACACAGTCCTAAATCTACTGGTCTTCTAGGTATGCGCGAAGATGGAAAGTCCTAGAAAAGCCAGGAGGAGGAGGGTGCACGGAGCCACTGTGCCTGGCGCACATTGGACAGATTGGGGGCTCACCAGCAATCCTGGTCCCGGTCTGCCTCAGATGCTACTCAGTGTGGGATGGTGACTGGGCACAAGTGTAGAGCAGCCTGATTACAGTGGCGTTCGGTCTTTGCCCCAGGAGAGGACACTGCAAGCAGAGCCTTGTCCTGGAGCCCTCGAAGGGCACGTCATATGTGGACATGATTGCTGAATGGTCTGCACTTACAAGATATTAGATAACTTCACAGCTACCAGATTTGTGGTTCATTTTAGATACTTCTGGCTTGAATTCAAATGGATGAATCAGAGTATGTAGCGTTTGGTCTTGGCATCAGTGTCTTTACCATCTCAAAATCCTTTCAAAACTTTTATTTTAATCTTAGTTTCTCCACAATTTAAATATAAATTGGTGACTTTTTTTTTTTTTAAATCTATGGGAGTATTATTGAGGCTATAAGGGAGAATATAAAATGCAAAATATTTCTGTTCATAAGAGGCTTCGACTGATTTCAGCTGATCACGTGACCAATATTTATTGAGAACCTACTATGTACTGGTCTCACACTGGCAAAGATAGTGCCTTTTCTCCACCGACTCTATCTTATACAGTGGAATATGGATAGAAAATATATGAAAAAATACACAAGTAAGTTAATTTTAGGTAGTGGAAAGTATGAACTTGTCAGAGTTCTTAGTAGCAAACAGTACAAATTGGTAAACTGACACAGAAAAGGAAATTTGGAAGTGTGTTGGGCTGCTTCCGGAATCCACCAGAAGACTTGGTCAGGAGTATGAGAGGCGAGTCACAGTCAAGCTCCTGTCATAGAACCGTGTGCCTTCTTCCCTCTGCTCTCTGCGCGGCACTAGGAAGGCTGGAAACAGGCCACCCCTCAACTCTCAGCTCCACCCCCCCTGTCACCCTCTGGCCCTTTGGTTGAGGACAGTCCCTCGTCGGTCAGGGTCCTAGCGGGACTCTTGCTTAGGTCACGGGACAATGCTCCTGCTCCCGGAGGACACGAGAGAGACTATCTCCTTCCCCACACCTTCAGCTTTGCAGCAGCAGACACCTCGTGATCTCTCCACGCTAGGGTAGGGGCCCTTGGAAATGGCCGGTAATGGCTCAGGCAGTAATTGGGGGACACTTAGGGGGCCGGAGGGCCTCCTGGAGTGGGCAACATTTGAGTTGAGATCCACATGATGAGAGGAGGCAGCAAGATGGCCCAGGAGGGAACATTTCGGCAAGAATGTCCAGAGATAGCAGGAGCCCAGCAGAGAAAGAGACAGGGAGGCAGGGGAAGCTGGTGGCTGCCTAAGGAGGAGGCGGGTGAAGGGGTGCAGTCAGGTGCTCACAGTGTCCTTCATACAGCACCCTGGAGATCCCAGCAAGAGCTTCAGCTTTCACCCTTTTTGTGGTGCAAACCATTGCACGTTTCACTCTATTTGTCAGGGGGACGGTAACTAGAGGATGCTGTGAACCAAACAGCGGTGCACATGGAGACCACGCTGTCGCAGCTGTCCGTCTGAAGGCTGACGGCTGTCCCGAGCAGGTGGAGGTAGTGCAGAGGAAAAGATGTCAGCTCGTGGGAGGAGCAAGTCCGGCGGGGGTTGGAGGTGGCCTAAGGTGAGAATCAGGAGCTGAGTTTTAGCTGCGCCGAATTTAAAACAATTCTCGCCTTCTCAAGTGGAAATATGAAGGATGCAGATGGATACATGAATCTGGAGCTGAGGGAAGAAGTTGGCGATTCAGATTTCCGAGTCCTTGCTGGGTACGTGGTACGTCAAGCCACAAACCAGGGCGCCACCGAGAAGAGTATCTAGATGGAGAAGAGGGAGGAGAGAAGCTCGCAGGAGAAGAGGGTCCCAGAGGGGCCTGAGAAGCAGGTGCCAGCAGGTAGGCGGATTCGCGGATGGGGGTGGAGCCTCGGAAGCCTGGGGGGTGGGGGCAGTTTTGTTAGTAGCCGGGGCACCACTTTTAACATAAGGCATTCAGTTTGGTTTGCATTTTTCCAAACAGGCATTGCTGAAACACTTTGTGTTTGTTTATACACAACGTTAGTTTCCTCCAGTGAATTTTATTTATTTCTATTTACGTGACATTTGCTTCCCGAAAAGGATTTGAGGCAATTTGGTATAAAGTGATATTTGAGGAAAACGATTAAAATACAAAGTCAAACCAATATGGAAACCAGAGGAAGGGAATTACTATCGGTGCTAATGTGCCATCTATGTGGTTATCATGACTAAATATTACATTTAACCCAATCTCCCAGCAGCCAACATTGAAAGGAACAGGTTAGGGTATATAACTCTCTTCAGCTGTTAGGGAGAATGCCCAAATTTAAGGGAGACAGATTATTTCCTCTTACCAAATGCTGTCAAAAGTACGTTGATTTTGAGTGATCCCCATTCATAATGGTAAACAACACGTCCCCCAGGTAACAGCGCCTACCACTATTTTATTCTCATGCAAAAGCTTTAAGGTAGACTCCATCATCATCCCCATTTCCTAGATGAAGCTGGGAGAGGGTAGGTGCCCAAATTCACAGAGGTGAGAGGTGGTGGAGCTTGGATTTGAACTCAGTCTGATGCCGGTACTTGGGGCTGAGCCAGTGTGCCATCCTGCTGTCATATGGCAGTGCTCACCTGCTTTCCTTCCACCGTGATGTACTGTCACCATGATGTGTGATGTACTGTCACCATGATGTGTGATGTACTGTCACCATGATAGACTACCGTCTTCAAGGCATACTGCTTTCCCTGAACCTTTATTTTCAATTGCCGGTTGGGTATCTTCATTTAAATGATTATAAGTATCTCAAATTCAACTTCTCCCCAATCTGTACGCCTTATCTATTCAAAACTGCCTTTCTTGTATTCTTGTGCCATGGCCCCACACCCTGGAAAGTCATCTTGGCATCCTTTAATCAATAAATGTGTACGATGAAGATGAATTATTGGGTGAAATAATCACACTCCCTCACTAGACAATGAACTCTTGGTTGGTAGTGACCACATCCGTCCATGTGACTGCATTGCCTTAGACACTTAGTGTTTGCTTGTTGAGCAGCAAACTTGGTGAGTCAGCAAAACACTGACTACATACTTGGTTGTGTGTAACTATAGCCTAGGGAGGGCATGGAGAGACTAAAGACAAAGGGAAGCTGGAAGATATGGGTCAGGTTCGGTGGTGAATGTGCCTGGATGTACACTTCTTCCTTCTTCCCCACCCTCCTCCACCATTCCTTATCTCTTGGGTCTCAGTGTAGACATTACTGTCCCTGGAGTGAAACAGTTTTCTCTGGGAAACTTCTTCCACTTTCCCTTGGAAGAGCCTCTGACTGCCCTCCCCCACCCCCACAATCCCTTCTGTGTTAGGCTAGGGGTCTCTCCTGGGCTCCCTTAGCACTCAGTGATCCCCCTACCATGGAGTTCATCACTCAGCCGTGTCAGTATATTTCTTTTCCTTGTCTTCCCACATAAGAGTGAACATCCCTTAAGGAAGGATGTCTGGTGGTTAGTACTGTCAACTGGGATGCCATCATGTCCTCCTCCTGTGGTCTGGACTTCTTCCCAGCATGGTGGCTGCATGCTCAGGTGAGAGCCCTGGGGGAGGGAGGGAGAGAGAGCTCATGCTCCATATTGCCCCTTGTGACTCACCTTAGAAGTCGTAGTGCCACCTCTCTGTACTCTAGTACAGTGATGAAAGTCCTCCCAGTTCATGGGGAAGGGGCATCGACCCCACCTCTTGGTGGCTAGGACAAGACCATAAGGTCATATTGTAAGAAGAGGACAGGGGATGTTTTTGTGGTTCTTTTGAAGAAACCAGCTGCCACTCCAGCAGAGGTTAAACAGGATGCAAATCCAGTAGGAGTGAACAGATGAATCTGGATCATTCTCAGAACAGCAGAAGCAAGGGTGGGCTTGAGAATTAAGCGGGGGGACAGGAACTAGGTCCACACACAAGGATGATCCTTGGAGGGGTTTGGCAGGAAAGAGGGAAGAGATGGGACCATGTGGCAATTATAAGATGTTGTTCAATAGGTGTATTTCATAATTTCTCAGTGTGTCCCCTGGGTTACCCATTGCTCATCTGGTTTTGGTTGATGGATATACCTGAGACCATTGAAAATGAAAATTCTGAGCTCTTAAGGATTCATATTATTATGAAATGCTTCCCCCAGATTCACTAAATTGGTGAGATTTTATGATGTTAACTTTCTTTTTAGATTCTTTGCAGGAACCAAAAAGAGCTAAATCTATCAAGTCCAATTGCTGATTGCTTTTCTATGTTACGTCGAGCTGACTGGTTCTTTAGAGAGTAACAGTAAACTGCTCTGGTACAGAACAGATCAGGCTGCAGTTAGATTTTTAACATATCTTTCAAGTCAAGTGTCAGAAGGTGGAGGAGGGTCAGTAATGCATTCTCCAGACTGAGAAGGCATTTTAATACTGAAAAGCAAAGCAAGTCGTTCCATACCATTTACCCAGTTTTATTCAGGGTGACTTACTGACAAGATCTATCCGGCTGGGGGAGGGATGACCATCCGGGGCACACACAGATGGCCCTCTTCTCTACCCCTACGCAGAACATAATCCCCAGCTTCTAGGGAGCAGGAGGCATGGCGAGGGGACAGCATAGTTATCGCATGTGGTGCCATCTTTGTGCCAGAGGGGAGAACAAGATGGAAGGCCAAAGATGGGGTCAGCTCCTTCATCAGGTTACCAGGATTCATACAGACCCCTGAGCAAACGTTTACATCATGGATAATTTAAGGCAGCATGCTGAGATCTTTACCCATCCAGGAGACTTTGTCGATAGTTTTGCATCTTCAAAGTATCCACATTTCCTACCTAAGTCAGCGCTCAGGTGAGGAACTGGAGGAGGTCGATTTATCTAACAATGTCAGGGCCCCGTCTTTGCTCTGTATTCCATCGCCAACCACTCTGAAGCATACGGTGTTCCCTGATGGCACCAGGTGCTGTACTTGCACCTCTCTGGGCCCTGTGATGTCCTTCCCTTTTCCTTTCCCTTCCCACTTCGCCAAATAAAGTCCTGCAAGACATGGTCCCATTGGTGCTTCTCATTTTCAGGACTGGTTTTTTTCCCCTCTGCACCCTCACCGGACCCTTGGAGGTTCTGAGCACATTTGCTGTGATCTCTGGGCTCATTTGCTGTTACTGTTGCCCTGTGAAGTCATTAGGATGGAATTCTACTTTATTTATCTCTGTTGTTCTACTTCTGAGCCTGGTTCCTGGCATGGACAAGTAGGTATTCCACACATCTTGTTGTACAGATAAAGACAAAATTACGTTAGAAACATCGGGTGCATTAAATTGTAATTTTGGATAATTGGTAGTCTGAGGATGGTAGCCACTTTCCAGCATTCAGAATATTTAATTTTACAACATGCAAAATGTGAAGTGGAATAAGTTGATATTTCTTCAAAAGTTGACAACACTCAGGGCACCTGGGTGGCTTAGTTGGTTAAGTGTCCAGCTCTTGGTTTCAGCTCAGGTCATGATCTCAGGTTTGTGGGATCGAGCCCCATGTGGGGCTCTGTGCTGACAGCTTAGAGCCTTCTTTGGATTCTCTCTCCCTCCTTTTCTGCCCCTCCCCCACTTACTCTCTGTCTATCACTCAAAACAAATAAATTTTAAAAGAAGTTGCCAACACTCATTCAGTTCACATCCTTAATATTCAGAAATGCACCAATTACTTTCGGGTTTGTTTGTGTGTGTGTTCAATACTGAGACTATTTTATTTCAAATTCTCTTCTCAGAAATATATATCTTAGACCCGTGCAGAAAAAAATAATTGGCTCCTTTGGCCATGAAAAAGTTGGCCATGACTGTGCCAATGGTCAGGTAACAAGGAAGATGGAAGAACTGAAATATGGGAATATTTACCAACCATTAACTCATCAGCCTGAATCTTTCTATCTGAATGATGTTTAATTATGAAAGCTTTTCTGGGGCTCCTGGGTGGCTCATTCGGTTGAGTGTCCAACTTTGGCTCAGGTCATGATCTTGTGGGTTTGTGCTGACAGCTCAGAGCCTGGAGCTGGCTTCAGATTCTGTGTCTACCCCTCCCCCCAAATCACAGTCTTTCTCTATCAAAAATAAACAAACATTAAAAAATTTAAAATGCTTTTCTAATATCATGTTTTTAATGTGGCGTGAACTATGTGAGTATAGTTGGGTGGAATGCTAAAAGCATGAAATGTATTTCATGTGCATCCCTACAATAGTCAACCAGCATGAGGCAGGCATAGTTCATATTGAATAAGGCAGGAGAACCTCTACATGAAATGAAAAACTGTAGATCCGCTGGTCTTTCCTGCTTTATTTTTATTATTTTAGATTATTGATGTAGCTCAAGTAAATAGACCTTTATTGCAGAGGATTTTCAGATGCCTGGAAATAAGACAAATTCATCTACTTTAGCATTAATGGAATAAAACTTGACACTATGGCCGTACTGTCATAAATATCTTCAGCATGATCAATAAGATACATTGCTCTTTGTGGTGTCTCTCTGGATTTCTATTAAACCACAGTGACAGGTAGAATATTGTGCCCAGCATGTCGGTGATCCAGATGAAGGAGAGGGTTAGCAGAAAGTGTATAATAAGAAAAAGACAATTTCTAATTTCTTTTTCAGGTAACTTTTCAGTACCCTTGACACAGATTATCTGCAGGATGTTTTATGTTGAGCATAAGGAACTCTTTCTGGTAGTCAGGAATCTTTTTCCCTTTTGTGTCAGAGAAAAATGAATCTTTAGGAGATCTTAGGCTGAGAGATTTAGATTGACAAGAAACTTCAATTTCCAAGAGGATTGAATAACTTGGAAACACTTTATAATTCATGGGAGTGGCCACAAACAATTCTGGGAAGATGGCAGACAAAAAGGGGTAGGTAATAAAAGACAGGGGAAAAAAATGTGGTCCAAAACAATGATTTGAAATCAGTTTATTCTTGTATTTCTTTTTAATTTTTGAGAGTTTTTATTTATTTCTGAGAGAGAGAGACACACACACAGCGTGAGCAGGGGAGAGTCAGAGAGAGAGGGAGATACAGAATCTGAAACAGGCTCCAGGCTCTGAACTAGCTGTCAGCACAGAGCCCAACACGGGGCTCAAGGCCACGAACCGTGAGATCATGGAGCAGAAGTTGGACGCTTAACCGACTGAGCCACCCAGGCGCCCCCAGTTTACTCTTGTTTGTTTTTTTGTCTTAATTTTAAAAAATCGGGAACAATCTTAAATTTATAAAGAGGTTGGAAACACAGCCCAAAGACCTTTTATGTTCCTTAGCTATCTGACAGTCAGTTGCCAGCCTGATGCCCCATGACTCGCGAATATTTCAGGTGTATTTCCTACATGACACAGTCATCAACATCAGGAAAGTATTATCAATACATGATCCCTGCTTCGTTCAAGCATCACCCGTTGTCCCAGTAATGCCCTTTGTGGGAAAACGGTCTCATCCAGAATCACATGGTGCATGTACGTGTCCCCTGTCTTTAGGCTCCTTTGAAAACCAGAATGGTTTTCAGTCTTTCTTTGCTATTTATGCCCTTGACACTTTAGAAGATCACAGGGCAGTCGCCTTAGGGAGTATTCCTCAGTTTGGGATCGACTGCTGTTTTGTCATGATTACATTCAGTTATGTGCCTTTGGCAGGGACACTCCCGAAGTGGTGCTGCGTCCTCGCTGTGTCCCGCGAGGTGGCATGCGATCTCAGATTGCCCCGTTCCTGATGGCGTTCCCTCGGATCACCTGGGGAAAGTGCTGTCTGCCCGGCTTCTCCCCCACCCCTCTTAAGTCTTGAAACCCCTCTGTCTTGTGTGCCGGAGCCTCTTTAAAGAACAAATCTGTCTGTTTTAGTGATTATAGGCCACAGGGTGAAAGTCAGATCCAGAAATGTGCTCAGTTTGTCTGATGGAGCCTCCCTGCCTCAAAGTCTGCCCTCCATGGAAAGAGGGGCTGCCCACAGAAGCTACAAGGGCGGCCATCACATGGGGCTTTGTGAGGTGGGCGGCCTGGCCTTGGGTCGGTAGGGGGCAGCAGCTTACTGGGAGAGGGCGTTCTCTACAGCCCTGTAAGGAGCGCCACGGACACTTGTGCAGCCTGGGGAGTGCTGGAGGACAGGTGCCGGGCAGAATTCTCACAGAAGATTCTGGAAGCAACGCTCCTCATCGGAGTCATCCTCCTGTGGCTGTTCTGTAAGCGGATGTGAGTGAGGACCTCAGAGACTTGCTCTCCAGAATGCACGGTACTTCCTGAGGATTCTCAGCAATAATTGAAATGGACTTTGATGGAGGGGATTATATTGATAGGGACCAAGGGCTTGGTAAGTCTGGAGATTAATGATAATGGGACCTTATTATGCTCTTAGCCTCAGGAGGTTTGGTAAAATTCAGAAGTTTTGTAATTCAGGCCCTAAAACAGGGTCAGAAAATGTACTTGTACCAAAGGAAAAATCCTAGTCCAAATACACCTCCAAAGAGATACAACAACTCTCCATAAAACCTTAGCATATATAATCCACATTGGAAGAGTAATATGCTATCCCAAGTACATAGGCTAATGTACCACATTAATACTAATATGGTAAAATCTTGGTTTGTGAGTATAATTCATTCTGGAAACATGCTTGTAATCCAAAGCACTCATAAATCAATAAGCAAATTTCAAGAACCTTTGGCTCAGTTGTGATCATGTGACATTCAGCGTCACATTCTCCTCTTATTGCAAGGCATCGTTCATTTATCTAATTAAAATTTATTAGGAATGTTTGCTCATCTTGTGGAACACTCGCAGAACAAATTGCTTGTAGTCCAAGGTTTTACTGTACTTGCAAAAATAATACAGTTTAACACCTACTGATACCTGCTAACATTTAACAAGTCAAGGGAGTACAGCCCATGTGTGAGAGCAGGATTCAAAGTCATCCAGCAAGTGTGAGAGACAAATTCATCTCTGTCTTTGTACACAGTGATTGAGAGGTATGGGTTGTCAAGAGAGATCGTTGTATTGATACAGACTCTACATCCTGAGGAACTAAAAGTGCAGGAAAAAAATGTAACTAGACATTAAAGTGAAGTATCATTTGTGGCTAATTAACCCCGAGGCAGAAAGAAGAGTCAATATACATGTTATCACCTTTGTTGCACGCTTTGTTGATCACACTCTTACTTGCTTGCATGGGGCATGCTGGTCTACTCACAACTTTATATAAATTAAAGGAAATAATGTGCACTGTTATTGAAATGACATGTCCTACTGACAGTGGATTAATAGCATCATCATTTCATAAGAAGAAATTTTAAATAGCCATATTGTATATAATATGTGATCTATAAATAATGGATGCATCATATTAATATAGACTCAGCCTCCCCATAAATTTGACATTAATAAATTTTCCTACTTCTATGACTAGCGGCCAGAACAACAAAAATGCAGTTAGGAGGATGAGAAAGGAATCTATAAATACCAATAAGGTCACTTATTCAGGGCTTATAAATATTTTTTGTGTGTGATTTTTTAAAATTTTAAGTCAAGATGTGGGAAAGTTTCAAAATGCAAAAATGCTACAGAAAATTTTATTTTTTATTAAAAGTATAATCTATAGATAATAAATTATACAGGCTTTAAAGTATAAGCTTGAGGAATTTGAGAATACACTACCAGGATATAAAATGATTTCAAACCCCACAAAGTTCCCTCATGTTTCTTTCCAGCCAGTTGACACCCTCCCTGAAGCAACCACATACATTTTTATCACAATACCTCAGTTTGTGTAATTGTAAAGCTTCACATAAGTGGAACAGAGAGTATGTACTCTTTTGTGTGTAGCTTTGCCTAATAGTGTCTGTCAGATTTATCTCGGTTGCCTGTATCAGCAATATATTCTTTCTTTGAAAAATCAGGGGCGCCTGGGTGGCTCAGTCGGTTGGGTGTCCGACTTTAGCTCAGGTCATGATCTCACGATTCATGGGTTTGAGCCCCATGTTGGGCTCTGTGCTGACAGCTCAGAGCCTGGAACCTGTTTCAGATTCTGTGTCTCCCTCTCTCTCTGACCCTCTGCTGCTCACACTGTCTCTCTCTCTCTCAGAAATAAAGAAAATAAAATAAATAAATTTAAAAAAATCAGTGAATGGTGTGCCTTTGTGTGAAAATACAATTTTTTTTGTCCATTCACATGCTGGTGGACATTTGGGTTGCATTCATACTTTGGCTATTGCAAATAATGCTGTAATATATCTAAGTGTGCATATATTTTTTCAAATTAGTGTTTTTGTATTCTTTGGGTAAATACCCAGTAGTGAAATTACTAGATCATATGGTAGTTCAATTTTTAATATTTTGAGGAAACTCCATACTGTCTTCCAAGGTGGCTGCTCAAGCTTTCATTCCCACCATCAGTTCACGAGAGTTCCTTTTTCTCTGCATCCTCAGTAACACTTGTTTCTTGTGGTTTTGATTTTAGCCATTCTGAAAGATGTGGGGTGATGCCTCATTGTGGTTTTGATTTGCATTTCCCTTATGATGAGTGACTTTGAACATTCAGTGTCTGTTGGCCATCTGTCTGTCTTCTTTGGGGAAATGTCTCCTCATGTCCTCTACACATTTTTTATTTATTTTTTAAGTATATTTATTTGTTTTGAGAGACAGAGGTATGAGCAGGGGAGGGGCAGAGAGAGTGAGAATGAGAGTGATATCGAGAGAGAGAGAGAAGAGAAAATCCCCAGCAGACTCTGTAGGGTCAGTGCAAAGCCCAATGTGGGGCTTGAACTGATGACACTATGAGATCATGGCCTGAACAGAAATCAAGAGTAGGACACTTAACTGATTGATGCACACCGTCTTCTGTCCATTTTTAATTGGATTGTTTGTGGGGCTTTTTAGTGTTGAGTTGTATGAATTCTTTATATATTTTAGATACTAACCCTTTTTTGAATATGTCCTTTGAAAATATCTTCTATTCAGTAGGTTGTCTTTTGGTTTTGTTGATTGTTTCCTTTGCTTTGCAGAAGGTTTTTATTTTGGTGTAGTCCCTAAAGTTTAATTTTGCTTTGGTTTGCCTGGCCTTAGGAGATGTATTTAGAAAAATGTTGCTACCTCTGATGTCAGAGAAATTACTGCCTGTGCTCTCTTCTAGAATTTTTATGGTTTCAGGTCTCACAGTTAGGTCTTTAATCCATTTTGAATTTATTTTTGTGCATAGTATAAAAAAGTGGTCCAATCTCATTCTTTTGCACGTAGCCGTCCAGTGTTGCCAATGCCATTTGTTGAAGAGACTGTCCTTTTTTCCATTGCTATCCTTGCCTCCTTTGTCAAAGGTTAATTGAGCATATAATCATTGGTTTCTGTCTGGGCTTTCTATTCTGTCCTATTGATCAGAACAAATTAACGTGTCTATTTTTGTGCCAGCTCCTGGTTTCATTGATCTCTTCTATTGTTTTTAAATTTCAATATCATTTATTTCTACTCTAATCTTTATTATTTTCTTCCTCCTGCTGGTTTTAGGTTTTGTTTGTTGTTCTTTTTCTAGCTCCATTAGGTGTAAAGTTAGGTTGGTTTATTTGAGATTTTTTTTCTTGCTTCTTTATGTACACCTGTATTGCTTTGAACTTCCCTCTTAGAACAGCTTTTGCTATATCCCCAAATTTTGGATTATTATGTTTTTATTTGTTTCTGATGTTTTAATTTCCTCTTGGATTTCCTCATTGACTCATTGTTTAGTAGCTTTTATTTAACCTCATATATTTATATTCTTTCCAGATTTTTTTTCCTGTGGTTGATTTATGATTTCACAGCATTGTGGACGGAAAGATGCATAGTATGAACTCAATGTTTTTGAATTTGTTAAGGCTTGTTTTGTAGCTTAATACATGATTCATTGTGGAGAATATCCCATGAACACTTGAGACGAATATGTATTCTACTGTTAAAATCCCCTACTATCATTGTATTACTATTGATTACTTACTTTATGTTTGTTATTACTTCTTTTATGTATTTGGGTGCTACCATGTTGGGTGCATAAGTTTTACAGTTGTTTAATCTTCTTGTTGGATTGTTCCCATTATTATTATGTAATGTCCTTTGTCTCTTGTTACAGTCTTTATTTTAAAGTCTATTTTGTCTGATATAAGTATTGCTATTCCACCTTTCTTTTCACTTGCATTTGCGTCATAAATGCTTTTCTATCCATTCACTTTCAATATGCATGTGTCTTTAGATCTGAAATGAGTATCTTGTAGACAGCATATAGATGGGTCTTGCTTTTTTATCTATTCTGTAACCTTATGTCTTGTTATTTCATTACTTATTTTATGGTTGTTTTTGTCGTTCTTCCCTGTTCCTTTCTTCTCTTGCTTTCTTCTCTCATGATTTCATGGATATCTTTAGTGATATACTTGGATTTCTTTCTCTTTGCTTTTTGCATATTTCTGATTGGATTTTGATTTGTGGTTACCATTAGGTTTATATATAAAATCTTATGCATATAGCAGTCTATATAAAGTTGATGGTTGCTTAAGTTTGAACCAATTCTGAAAGCACTAAACTTTTACTCCTCTTCCCCTCCCCCACATTTTAGGTATATGGTATCATAATTTGCATCCTTTTGTTTTGTGAATCCCTTGAGTAATTTTTACAATACAATTACTTTTCACTGCTCTTGTGCTTCTTACTATTCTTACTCTTGTTTATGGTCTTTCCTGTGCACTGAAAGAGTCCCCTTTAACTTGTTTTTCAAGGCTGGTTTAGTGCTGATGAATTCCTTTAATTTTTATTTGTCTGGGAAACTCCTTATATTTCCTTCTATTCTGAATGATAGCCTTGGTGGATATAGTATTCTTGGTTGTAGATATTTTTTCTTTCATCACTGAATATATCATGCCATTCCCTTCTGGCTGCAATGTTTCTGCTGAGAAATCAGCTAATGGCCTTATGAAGTTTCTCTCATATGTAATAGTTTTCTCTTACTACTTTTGAAATTATTTCTTTATCATTACTTTTTGCCATTTTAATTACTATGTGTCTCAGTGTGGACCTCCTTGGGTTGATTTTGTTGGGGGCTCTCTATGCCTCCTGGATATGGATGTCTGTTGCCTTCCCCAGATTTGGGAAGCTTCCAGCTATTATTTCTTCAAATAAATTTTTTGCTCCCTTTTCTCTCTCTTCTCCTTTTAGGATCCCTATAATATGAATGTTATTACACTTAATATCACTGAGTTCCCTTAATCTATTTTTATTTTTTATTAGTATTTTTTTCTTTCTCTTGTTCACCTTGATTGCTTCCTATTTCTCTGTCCTCCAAGTCACTGACCAATTATGCTTCCTCTAGTCTACTATTTATTCCATCTGGTGCATTTTTTATTTTAGTTATTGAGTTTTTCACCTCTGGTTGGTTCTTTTTTATGTTTTCTGTTTCTTTTGTTGAGGGTTTCATTGAGGTCCTCCACTCTTTTCTCAAGGCCAGTGAATATCTTTATGACCATTATTTTATTTTATTTATTTTTATTTTTTTTACAAATAGTTTATTGTCAAGTTAGTTTCCACATAAACACCCAGTGCTCATCCCCACAAGTGCCCTCCTCCATGCCCATCCCTCCCTCCCCCCAACCACATCCATCAGTCCTCAGCTTGTTCTCAGCATTCAAGAGTCTCTCATGGTTTGACTCTCTCCCTTTCCCCCACCATTTCCCCCCTTCTTCTCCCCCTTGTTCCTCAGTTAAGTTCCTCCTAATCCTTCTATACGTGCAAACATTATGATATTTGTCCTTCTCTGCCTGACTTATTTCGCTCAGCATAACACCCTCAAGGTCCATCCACGTTGCTACACATGGCCAGATTTCATTCTTTCTCATTGCCATGGAGTATTCCATGGTATAGATAAACCACATCTTCTTGATCCATTCGCCCGTTGATGGACACTTAGGCTCTTTCTATGTTTTAGCTATTGTGGAGAGTGCTGCTATGAACATGGGGGTACATGTGCTCCTATGCATCAGCATTTCTGTGTACCTTGGGTAAATTCCTAGCAGTGCTATTGCTGGGTCATAGGGGAGTCCTATTGTTAGTTTCCTGAGGAACCTCCACACTGTTTTCCAGAGGGGCTGCACCAGTTCACATTCCCACCAACAGTGTAGGAGGGTGCCCATTTCTCCACATCCTCGCCAGCATCTGGAGTTCTCTGATTTGCTCATTTTAGCCACTCTGACTGGCATGAGGTGGTATCTCAGTGTGGTTTTGATTTGTATTTCCCTGATGAGGAGGGATGCTGAGCATCGTTTCATGTGTCTGTAGGCCATCTGGATGTCCTCTTTGGAGAAGTGTCTGTTCATATCTTCTGCCCATTTCTTCACTGGGATGTTTGTTTTAAGGGTGTGGAGTTTGGTGAGTTCCTTATAGATTATGGATATTAAACCTTTATCTGATATGTCATTTGCAACTATCTTTTCCCATTCCGTTGGTTGCCTATTAGTTTTGTGGGTTGTTTCCTGTGCTGTGCAGAAGCTTTTAATCTTGATGAGGTCCCAATGGTTTATTTTTGCTCTTGATTCCCTTGCTTTTGGGGATGTGTCAAGTAAGAAGTTGCTGCGGTGGAGGTCAAGGAGGTTGTTTCCTGCTTTCTCCTCTAGGGTGTTGATAGTTTCCTGTCTCACGTTCAGGTCCTTTATCCATTTTGAGTTTATTTTTGTGCATGGTGTGAGAAAAGGATCTAGTTTCATTCTTCTGCATGTTGCTGTATGACCATTATTTTAAATTCTCTATCAGACATATTGCTTATCCCTGTTTCACTTAGCTCTTTTGCTGTGAATTTGTCCTTCCCTTTCATTTGAGACATATTCCTCTGTCTACTCATTTTGCCTAACTCTTTGTGTCTGTTTCTATGTATTAGGATGGTTAGCTATATCTCCTATTCTTGAAAGTAGTGGCCTAATGAAGAAGAGGTCCTGTAGCGCCTTGCAGTGCAATGTGCCCTGTTCTCCAGAACCTAGCACTTCAGAGGTATCTCCTGTGGGTTACATTTGCTCTGCTGTTATGACTGAGCTGCCTTCAATCCAGCTCTCTGCCATGGCTCTCTTTGCTGTGGGCAGGGATTACCCCTGTGTTGTTAGTAGGCCACTCTGCAGCTGCTCTGGGCTTGAGTTGAGTCAGACCAGGTGTTTGCCAGAGATGCAGTAGCACCAGACTACAGGGAGCTTTCCCTGTGTTGTCCCCTAAGACTTCATTTATTGATGAGGCCTGTAATCATACTAGCTGTCTGCCCCCAGCCCACTGCTGGGGCTGAAGTTGGATTGTTGTATGTGATTGCCTTCCCTTCTCCCCCAAGCAGGAGCTACTTTGGGGTGCACTGGCACCTGTTGGGGCTGCTTGCACACTGCATTACTTGTGCTGATTTGGATAGATTCCTGCTGAGGATGGGTCTGCAGGAGGATGGGTCCACAGGTGAGCATGGAGGTGGGGCGTGCTGTTGGCAAGCTAGGTGGAGAGTGTTCATGTTTTACTGGTTCCTGTAGGCGTCCATATATCTAGGCTGGGGAGCAGCGGAGGGAAATTGTGCCTGCTAGCTCTTTTGTTCTTGGAAAAGTCTCCCATAGATCCCTGCTTCTCCAGCATATACTGTGAGATTTCTAAACAAATCTCCCTCCCGTATACCCCAGGCGTTTTTCAAACTGTTGCTTCTGTGCTATGTGCGGCTGTTTTGTTGTGCTATTTCTTTAAGAATGAGGACTCAGTTTCCAGTTGCCCTTTCAGCTCTCCCAGAGCCAAGCCCACTGATTATTAAAGTTCTGGGTGTTAGGGGAGCCTGGGTGGCTTAGTCGGTTAAGCGTCCGACTTTCGCTTAGGTCATGATCTCGCGGTTCGTGGGTTCGAGCCCCGTGTCGGGCTCTGTGTGACTGTCAGCTCAGAGCCTGGAGCCTGTTTCAGTCTGTGACTCCCTCTCTCTCTGACCCTCCCCTGCTCACACTGTCTCTCTCTCTCTCTCCTAGAAATAAATAAAAATATTTAAAAAAATTAAAGTTCTGGGTGTTAAGCTCCACTGATTGTAAGAACACTTGAAGTTAGACCTCTCTGGTTTTTAAAGCCAAATGTTATAGGGATTTGTCTTCCCAGTGTGTCTCCTTCAAACTTGGGGTGCCTGGGGTGCCTGGTATGGGGTTCTGTTACTCTGTCCTCTCCACACCCAGAGCATCCCTCTCTCCCGAGGACAGTTCCACAGGTACATTTGGCTCCTGTTCTGTGTCTCCGTGTCTGTTATGTGGTCATTTCTCTACATTTAGCTGTGGAGAATGTGTTCAGTCAGTCTTTGGGACATGTTCTGGGTTATTTACAGTGATGTGGGTGTTTTCTAGGTGTATCAGTGGGATGAGGTAAGCCTAGGATTCTCCTTGACCATCCTCTCCCTCATTAAGTTTTAATTTTTTCAGCTGGGAAGTGGGAATAGTACCTGTCTCACAGGTTGGTCCTGAGATAACCGATGGAAGATGTACATGAACCACACTTGACAAATGCCATTTTCCTGAGTTTTCTCCTGCACTTCCTGGATTGTGTGGATATATACTAGGAACTACTAAAATATTGAAATCACAGAAAGCAGGAGAACTACAGGTGAATAATTATCGTCGGTTTATGTTGGAGGTCTTAAAGTGACAAGCCTCAAACTATTCATAATGGACAGCTCTCTAGAATGAGCACATCGTTTTAAACCACAAACTTGGAATGGACTAGCCTGGAGCAGCTTGCGGAAGCCAAGGGGACTAGTCCATTAGTGATAAAATAGTAAAGAAGAAGATTTGGAGGAAGGCCAGGATAAAAGACATTATCCTAGCAATTCCTGACTAAGAGCTTGGCCAGTGCTTCATGGAGAGACAGAATGGAGGCAAGGCACCTATTTGCCAAATGCTTACAGTGCAGCCTGGATTTGGACAGGAAAATAGAGCTATTTAATACATGTGTGTTTAGTATAGGATTTCTGTTTACACGAATGTGGGAAGAATCCAGGAGTTAAGGGCAGTAAGGGTGTAGTCAGAAGTTTGGGAAATAGTCACTGTGAAGACCTCAGCCAGAAGCACCAAGGTGGCTGCTTTTCAAACTTTGCCAGGAAGTTTCTGGGAGAGTTCCCACCAACTGAAACTCACTGCAGTGGCCTGGTGGGCTCAGGGTAGCCCAAGAAGCCTTCATCAACATGTGGTTGCCCATGTGTGTGGCCACCATGAGCCCCAACAACACTGGCCTGCTTATCCTCAGGAACCTTCTACAGGGAAACATGGCTCCTGGCTTCTCCTCTGCCACATGGAGGGACAGCACACCCACTAAGCAGCAGATACTTTAAATATGCTGTATTTTCATGTAGTCCATGTGATAGAGGCACATTTATTAAATATGTTTTTTCTGAGATGTAAATAGGCAAAACCTAAGCTGAAGGCAGGGCTAACTTTAAACTCAAGTCTCTCTGACTCCCAAGCCTTGCTTATTCATGCCTATATATTTTTTGTGATTTGCTAATAATTGGGACTAATGTTAACCGTCAGTAAATAGTGAATGCTTAATTCAATAGTGTGACATTTTTCTCTTCATATCTTTATAAAGTTTTTTTTAAATCTTTATAAAGTTTTCATGAAAAACTATCTTCATGTAGCGTTAATAAGAGTTTCTGGAACTGGAGGACCCAGCTGACACTATAATCAGTCTATAAACTTAGTACCTTTATAGACTAGGTTAATTATATAGACCTAAAATATTTCTATTCTTTCCCTTTTTAAACATTGTTTTTCTCTTCACTTGGCTATTTCATTTGTATATATGTCTTATTAAGTTCCTTGAAGTCAAAGATTATACTCTATAGTTCTATTTTTTCTTTTCTTTTTTAATAAAGATTTTATTTTTTTAAGTAATTTGTACACTCAGTGTAGGGCTCGAACTTATAACCCTGAGATCAAGCATCACATGCTCTACTGAGTCAGCCTCTGTTCTGTGGTTCTCTTACAGCACACTAGATTTTTATTAATATATGTTGGTTTGCTTCTTTGCCGAATTTCACACAAATTTTATGTTCAAGCTGTAAGACACCTCCTGCATAAATATGTTGTAAGTGTTCCATTTAGAGCAGTCTGTGAAATACTAAAGTTTGAAGTAATTTGTGTCATTCTGTTATATTTTTTAAATTACTGTGATTTAATATTATACATGTAACAACTGTTAACATGAGTACAAAAATAAAACCAAATTATTCTCCAGTTATGAATATAGATTTTTGTTCAGAAACTAGTCACCATTACTATATGGCATACAAATGGTAGAACATGTCAATTTTATATTAAGAATCATTCTTTAGAAAAGTTGCAAAGGAAGTAGTGAATAAAAGTATCTTGTTTTGGTAAATTGCTCATTCAGGTAAACATTCTGATTGGAAGGTGCATGTTAGAAGAACTCATGGTTTTCCTGGAGTTTTCTGTTTGAACTCTATACATGAAAGGGTACAGAGAGTCGAGTTTCTCTTTGGAGGGCTCACGAGAGATAAAACTGTCAGAAAAACCTAAATGGAAGGAACTGTGTGCAGGGGACCAGGTTGTGGATGGGTAATGGAACGCAGGTGTAATTAGTGTTGGGGAAATATATCAGGAAGGGTGTTTCATGTTGAAATTTAAGTATATTTATAAAGTTTTACAGGCATGCTAATTCTTGGATGTCAGAGTTATCCCAGAAGATCAACAAGCAAACTAGTTCGAAGTTAGAAAAGGGAGACACTTTTTGGGAAACAGATGTGGTTGTGCACATGTGCACACACACACACAATATTAGTGATGCCTTATGGAGCACTTTTTACAGTTACCATACAAGGAGATAAAGACACTCATAAAATAACTAATCCTCACAAACAACTCTGAAAGACCTATGTAATTATCCCAGTTTACAGTTGAAGTGACTGTACCCAAGTACCTTCCCAATTCACACAGGTAGTGCAGAGATGGGATTTGAATGTGTGCCTTCCACACTGTGATGTGGCTGAGGCATGTCAACTTGGCTGAGCTGAACAACACTCCCCAGAACTGTCTTAGTGTATTCTGTAGCACACTCATACCTTCTCCCATTTATTCAATCAAATGTGCTCGGTGCTGCTGTGAAGGGATTGCACAGGTGTAGTTAGAGTCTTTCAACTGTTAGCTTTGAGTTAATCAAAAGGGAGATTATCCTGGGTGAGCCTGATTGGATGGAAATTCTTTAAAGAGGAGCTAGGCTCTTCCGGGAGTCAATGATTCCAGGGTCAGTTTGTGCTTGTGGGCTTCCAGCCTGCCCCAGTATTTCCTTGCCACCTGCCTGCCTGTGGACTGAAACCTTTAGCTCATGCTCAGGAGGTACAGCTGCTTTGTGATTTCCCTCCCCGACTGCCTGACCTGTGAGCCTCAGGTTTCCTAGCCAGTGCCCGTGAGTGTGTAAGTCAGTTCTTTGTTACATACTTGCTGCTCTTGCTTCACTGGTTGAACCATGACTCGACCACCCACTGCTGTAGTTCGGTGATATTATTCCTTTAAATCTTGTTCCTAATGCTATTTCCTTCTCATTTTCTGTTACCATATATCTTTACATTGTTATGCTAGTAATAAACAGGGGAATTTATTTTTCGTGCACAAACTATGTTCAAGAATGGAAGACAACGCTTCATCACAGCTTATTTATCTCTACCTGTGAGAACTACTCAGTCTTTTCCCTAGGGCTTGGGAAATCTTATTAAAATATTGTATGTTTTAAAGGGGCCAAATATTAGGAAAAAAACACAGGATTTCCCTTAGGATTCTGCACTCTGAATTCTATTGGGCTTAGAAGCTGACAGTATGTTTTATTTCTGAGCTTTATTGACATTTTATCTTGGCTCTATGTCATTTAGCATCGTGTACTTTTCTTAGAAATATTAATAAACATGGGGTGCCTGAGTGGCTCAGTCGGTTAAGCATCCAACTTTGGCTCAGGTCATGATCTCACGGTTCGTGGGTTCGAGCCCTGCATCGGGCTCTGTGCTGACAGCCAGCTCAGAGCCTGGAGCCTGTATTTCCCTCTCTCTCTGACCCTCCCCTGCTCATGCTGTCTCTCTCTCTCTCTCTCAGAAAAAAAGAAATATTAATAAACAACCAGGAACAAGTTGTACCTAATGAGCATTGAATGACACGTCTAGTATGTCCTGACTCCCCAAAAGTGCCTTAGTTTTTTTCAGAAAGGCAAGCATTTGGCTGTCATACAACTTAGTGAGTGATGCAGTTAATTCAAAGTCAAGGGTAGAACTGGTTCTAGGCATCAGTGAGCAGCAAGATAATTGGTGATAACTCTGACAGAGTCTTGGAAAAGTGTAAATCTTTTGTCAATATCCTAATATTGTTGTACTTCTGAGCTTGGTTCACTAAATAAATCTCTTAATTGCAGTCTGGCTGTGTGTGCCTCAATATCTAGAGGTTTCTGGAATATCTAATGTGCTAATATTAAAATAATTTACATTTGAGAGAGTGTTGGGGGAGGCAGTGGGCCAAGTGCCCTGAGTGTTCTGCAGCAGGGGAGGGTCAGAGAGAGAGGGAGTCACAGACTGAAACAGGCTCCAGGCTCCGAGCCGGCAGTCAGCACAGAGCCCGACGCGGGGCTCGAACCCACGGACCGCGAGATCATGACCCAAGCGAAAGTGGGACGCTTAACTGACTGAGCCACCCGGGCGCCCCGTGTTCTGCACATTCTTGCTGAGTGTGCCAGGCTGCGAGGCTTGTCTGTCTCCGTTTCCTGAGCTAGTCAAGGCCATTGCTTGCTCCCTAGAGGATGGGGAACTGGCTTGTTTGCTTTTTGTCGCAGGGTTTGCTGCTTGTTCACAAAGTACTGGGACTTGGGTTTCCTTCCTATCCAGTAACACTGTATGTGCAGCTCCATGTCACCTGGATGGCACGTGGGGCATGAGGAACCAATGAGAACAGGGAGATCTGGATGCTGCGATAGCAACAAGCAATAAAGTTCTTTGTCTCTGTCCAGGAGTCTTGTATCTTTTGCCAGCTTGCATTAAATGATAAGTCGTTAACTTATTGCTTCTAAGGAGCGTAAAATCTCAGACCCTTCAAATTTGTATTAAGTGATTTACCTCTGTTTAGAACCATGATAATGCTGCTTTTCTGTGTCATCAGTATTGACCATGGTAAAGGCCACCACAACCAAGCATTTATGAAGCACTTACTGTTCCTGGGATGACACATACAGGCATGTACTGACACCTCCATGGTGGTGTAAGTTAGGTACTTCATGGGGCTATGTGCAGTGGAAAGTTAAGTGTTAAATAAGAGTTCCACTCCTTTCTCATATGAATTGAAAGTCTAGAGGTCAGGGTTTACATCTGGTATGGAGACTGTGGGATGCCATTAAAGTTCCAGATCCCTGACTTTCTGTATTACCAGGTTCAGCATTTGGCTTTGGTTTATCTCGCAGCCCCTACTTTCCCCCTCAAACTTCTGATCCTTTGTCCCACCTGTCACTCTTAGCTAATGACTTTGCTTCTTACTTCTCTTAGGAGGAGGCAGGGGGAGAATGAGGAGAGGAAGACAGAGGAAGAAGACATGAGAAGTTCTATTTCAGACACATAAAAAAAATTCAGAAATGCCAGAAATATCTACCAAATCTCTGCCTGTCTCACTAGCTAGAACTGAGTCTGTGAAGATGCTTTAACTGAGTGTTTTTGGATTTGGGAATTTGCCAGTAATAAAGGAAAGAATAAATATTGATTAAGTAAATAGTAGCATCAAAAATATTAGTATCTATGTGACCTCGGAAGCTACCCTTTCCATACATGTTATTATTTACTTTCTGTAGATGTGGAATAAAGGGGTTCACTTGCCCAAGGTCACACTGGTGAATTGCAGACCTGAGACTGAACTCTAGTCTCTCCACCTCCATGCTTGTATTCCTAGTAATCGTATACAGTTGCTAATGGCCTTTGATTCCTCTTAATTAATTCAATCAACTGACAACTAAACTTTGAGTACTACTGTGTTAGCCTGATTGGGCTGCTATGACAAAATACCATAGGCTGTGTGGCTGAAGCAACAGGATTTGCTCACTGCTTGAGAGTTGGAGTCAAGATGAGGTACCAGTGTGTTCAGGCTCTGGGGAGGGCCCTCTTCCTGGCTTGTATGTGATTGCAATCTTGGTGGGTCCTCACATGGCTGGGCGCAGGGGTGGCGCGTGGAGGGGGTGAATGGGAGAGAAACAGTCTAGTTTCTTCTTATAAGGCAGCAATCCCACCATCTCTCAGAGGTCCAGTCTCCTACTATCATCACATTGGGGATTAGGGCTTTAACATATGGATTTGGGGGCTTGGGCACAGACATTCATTTCATGGCGTCTGCTCTTGGTAAAATATTATGGTAGGTCCTATGGTTGAATGTATTTTCCTTTTGCCACTGAGAATTTTTATTCCAACAGGCATGGTAAGATATAATCACATGAAAATAAGGCTAGGAAATACTCCACAAGTTCATGTTATCGGAGTTCAGAGAAAAGTCCATCTGGCTGGTCTGACATGGCTTCTGAGCAGAGGGGGATCTTTCTGGGCCTTGGAAAACAAATCCACATAGAAGAATAGGGTACAGTGTTTAGGGGCAAGAAATGGTCTGGGTCTTGGTAGAAATGATATGTCCTTTCTTAGGACAGGTTCTGAGAAGGAATACTGGGGAGATTAATTACAATTTTAATGCATCCTGACACAAATGGAGACAGATAATTTTAATAAGCATGCTGATGGTAGATTTACCAGTTGAATGTGGATGAATGTGAATTTATAGCCATCTCCTCTCATTAATGAATAGAAAATTAATTCAGTTGGTGAGCTGGGGGGTGTGGAAGCCCCTGAAGGCAGGGATCATGCTGTCTGTATGGCATTTAATCTTCTTCCTTGGCATCTGGCATATTACCTCGATCTGCTGGGTGGGCCAAGGTTGAATGCATCAAGTTTCAGAACATACCACACAATAACTTTTTAGTAGTGGCCAATTTCTTAATTTTTTTTTTTTTTTTTTTTTTTGCTATTTTTGTAACTATTGCTCTGTTATATAGGCAAGCCTGACTGGTACTGTGGCCACAGTTGACTGACTTGGAGTGGCTGCATGAGCCAGGAAGAACTATCCGTGGGCTGGTCTGATGTCACCAGTTGCTCTGTGGTTGTTTCTCAAACGTTGCCTTAGAGGTGTTCTGATCCAGTAGGCACCCAACCACTGCAATCCAGTGTAGCCAACCTCAGTTCTTGCTGAAGCAAAAATAAAAGTCCTTCAGGCTGATGGGGAAAATTCCTATTTTACTGCATACACATGGACAGGTGGGGGGTGCTGAGCTTTTGACACACTTTAGTTGTACCAGTATATTTGAAAGAAGACCCCAGGTGTGTTCATTGGATGTTCTTTCTCACTACCTTGTTCTGCTCTCTGGGGACTGGAGGCTGTTCTGAGAACCCCCTCGTTGTCCTTGGGCAAGAGACATCTGCAGCAGGAGGTGCAGGAGAACAGAGGTGTGCTCTGCACAGGCATGGCCCACGTAAAGGGGCGTGGTGAGCTGGGTGGCCACATCCACAGTGGCTGTCAAGTTCATTCGTGCTGTCTGGGAGTGTGGCCTCCCCCAGGATCCTGCTGTAATTCTCAGCTTCGTCACCGGTCTGACTGTGCAGGAGGCTGTTGCCCAGGTGAGACCTCTGCTTGCTCCCTGTGGCATGTTACTTGCCGGAATGGCTCTTTTCCAAAGGTCTAGAGCAGAGCAGACTCTCGTTTATGAAAATACTACCTTGGTGGCCCTTCCCCTTGCAGCCATTCGGTCTGAATCTCACGTCCACTACTCAACGCCAGAGGAAGCAAGATGCCTTCTCTCCTGGTTCTTTGCTCCTCCTTTGCCTCGTGTCCTCTGCCCCGCCCACTGACCTCACCTTGCTCTGGGCACACTCCCCTGCTCTCTCACAGTCCCGCTGCTGCCCAAGGGCTCTGACCGCCTCTTCACCTACTCAGCTCTGTGCTGGGCCTCTCAGCTCACTCTGCTGGCCACATTCACGTATGCTGGGGGACAGGTCAAGGTGCCCTTGCCAGAGCTGCTAGCATGACTTGTCTTCTTTACCAGAAGGCAGCACATGGCTTGTCCTCACCAAGACCCTGCTTTTTCTATTGACTTGGCACAGAGAAGACTCCACCTCCCAGACCTGTGGCTGGCTCTAGACGACGGAGCGCTGGGGGAGTGACACATGGATCTCCCAGTGCAAGACGACGCCTGAGAGCTTGTCCGAGCACTGTAGATTGTTCTTTTCCCTACGGGAACGACACAGGTGGCCTCATGTTGGCAGAAATGCAAACTGGATCCTGAATGGCCTGTGGACAGATGCCCTGGAGTCCCTCAGTGTTGTGTGGGTGGCAGACAAGCTTCTTCAGTAAGCTGTTGGATCACTGAGATTTGGGTCTACTTGTTACTGGTGCTGATTCCAGCCAGTTCTTACTGATTTAGAAGCCATTCATGAATGTTTTCCCAAGTGACATGCCGTGAATCCTGCTGTGCTTTTCCAGGGACGCAGACATAGGGTTGACATGAAGTCTACTTCTTGGCCACATATTCCTAGAAGATGCTAGAAATGGGTTCTAGGAAAAGGAGATAGTCCAGAAATAGAGTTTCTTGTAAATGAAAGAGAAATAGACTTGGAGAAGCAGGAAGCATTCAGCAGTTCTGCCTGGAAACCTTCCTGAATAAGGAAAGGAAACTAATTCAGACTCAAAGATTCAGAGGCCAATAACTGGGATGGGAAGAGGGGGATGAATGGAATCCACACATTTCAGAGCACAGGGCCCCATATACTAAGGGACGGAGAAACAAGAGAAGGTTAAATGCAAAAGTGCACAGCAAACGTGTGGAGACTTCCAGGGCTCCATTTGTCAGGTGTGTTCAGGACCATTGGTTCCCTTCAGATTCTCATTAGACACTCAGTAAACTGTATCAAGGGGTGTAAGAAAGAGGAGAGGAAAAGGCAGAGCAGAGGAGTGTAAGCAACATAGCTTTCAGTGCAGAGACCCCTTCAGGTGCATCTGAGGGTTGAATGGCCGCTCTGTGGACACCGGACCAAGAAGCACGGCCTCTTGTTAACCTATTAGACTGATGCACCCGGAGTGATAGCTGCAGAGGACTGCTCAAGTCTTCTACCTAATGCTTCCTGTCTGCAGATGGAAAGACGTGAACCAAGTGTGCAGTTATGGTCCGGCAAGGACAGACATGGGGATGGCATGGCCCATGGTCAGGGCACCTTTCCAGTCTAGACCCTTTAGATTTCTGAGCATGGTGTCTACGCCCTGGCATATTGGCTTCTCCATGGGATTGCAGGGGTGATTGGTACAGCACAGACTCTGGAGGAATAAGACCTCTAGCTTTTCTGGTCCAGTGGAGACTTGCACCTTAACTAACACCATCTGGGTATTTCCTCCCTCATTTCAGAGTCTCAGTCAAAATGTGGACTTTATTTATTTATGCTTTGTTAGTTCCATCACTGACTTTTGGGACCAGATTATGATTATTTTCACTTTGGGAACCTCATCTGTTGCTTATGAAGTATGAGACAGCAGACTACCATGATTGTAAAAATTAAGCACTCCTGTGCTTACCACAAGGGCACTGGGTTGATGCTAAGTACTCTGGCTCAACCTATGGAACTATGAATGATTTACTAATAGATCTGCAATAGTATACTTTATGCATAAGAAAGTAATAAGAGAACCTCAAGGAGTAAATATTTTATGTAATGAATCAACCATGCCAGTTTCAACCATGACTGTTAATGAGAATCCTGAGGTGAAATTCCTGTGTGTTGAGCAGTCAGTTTATGCTAACAGACGAAGTTGATAAAGGATAATGATGCAGGGTTTGTATTTAATTTACTGTAGTCTCTTCCTACCAAAAATGTGAGATCACCCCAAAGAGTTAAACAAGCACCTCCACTCTGCCTGCTGTTCCAAAGAGGAAGCACGTGCCTGCTGTCCTCTGGTGGACACACGCTAGCAGGTTTCCTCTGGTGGCACCAGATTAAAGGAACACCGTCATGTTGGCCCAGAGATATTGGGTAGCAGATTCCCCATGAACATGAAGTTCCACAGGGCCAACTGTGAGAGACAGAACTGTCCCCTCAAAATGTCCACTTCCTAATCCCAAGAACCTGTGGATATGTTACTTTACATGGCGAAAAGGATTT
Source organism: Hyaena hyaena (assembly GCF_003009895.1). Classification (NCBI taxonomy): domain Eukaryota; kingdom Metazoa; phylum Chordata; class Mammalia; order Carnivora; family Hyaenidae; genus Hyaena; species Hyaena hyaena. The sequence continues at coordinate 2,666,713 of NW_024080742.1, forward strand.
GACTGATATGATGAGGGTAAGGATTTTGAGATGACATTAATCCTGCGTTATCTGGTTGGGACCAGGGGATTCACAAGGGTCCTTAAAAGTGGAAAGGTTGGGGGGGGGGGACCTGGGAGGCTCAGTGGGTTAAGCAATCTGGCTTTGGCTCAGGTCATGATCTCACAGTTCATAAGTTCGAGTCCCACATCTGGCTCTGTGCTGACAGCTCAGAGCCTGGAGCCTGCTTCAGATTCTGTGTCTTCCTCTCTTTCTGCCCCTCCCCTGATCACAGTCTGTCTGCCTGTCTGTCTGTCTCTCTCAAAAATAAATACAAACATTAAAATAATTTTTTAAATTAAAAAGTGGGAAGGCAGAGCAGAAGGGGTCAGAATGATGTCACATGAGAGGGACCCAACCTGCTGTTGGTGGCTTTCTGAAGATGGAGGAAGGGGCCGTGAGCCGAGGAGTGTGGACAGCCTCTGGAGGCTGGAAAAGTCAGAGGTGTAGATTTTCCACAAGAGAATCCAGAAAGGAATGCAGACTTGTAGACACTTGGATTTCATTCATTGAGACCTTTATTGGACCAGGGCCTCCGTGGGGCAGGTCCTTTCCCCTTATCCCCATCACTCTCTGTCCCTGTTTTGTTTTCATCGTGGGATTTACCACCTTCTGAAATCTTCATGTTCATTTTGTTTATTTATTTTCTTCCTCATTTTCCTGAAATGCAAACTCTGAGTATGGACATCTGACCTAGGTTGGCATTTTGGAGGTGATAATTGATCAGGCTCCTTCCAAATAGATGGAGCAAATATCAGCATTAACAGATCCAGTGGCAGTGGGCAGTGTGATACCCCTCCATTCCACACGCCCCTGTCTGCAGGCTTGTCCCTGCAGCTCACCTGTAGGAACTGAGTTACCCCCAGGAACCCGCAGGGAAAGTGCTGAGCCGGTGGTGGCTCCTCCTTTCAGCTCACCCACCAGGTAAACTGCCTGGTCCCCGTTGGAGGAAAACAAGTGATGGGTCAGGGACAGGCCCAGAGTGTCCTCGTGCAGGAGACCCCCAACGAGGAGACAGGGTCCAGGGGTGCAGAAGTTCCAGACTAACTGCAGCCTTGAACCTGTCTGCATCTCGAGTGCCTAAAACCACTCCTGCCATGTGGGGGCCCCTCAATAAACAGGGCTCAAGGAATAACGGGTGAATGTATCATCTCATTCAATTTTGAGAACAACTCTGAAGAATACGTTTTGTGTCTACTCTACTCGGGAGCCTGAGGTCAGCTTCTGGAGTTTGAGTGATTGGCTTCAAATCCAATTGAGCCTCCTCTGCAGCCCATCGTGTCATGTTCTGGTGCAGCCCTATGTTGGAAACAAGCAACTGTCTGATCCATGTTGGGGAAAGTCTTGTTGGCCGGTGTCTGCTCAAGAGTCTACTGACCTTTCTGGGCAGCCGTGGGTGCAGGGTTTCCACAAGGGGGTGATGCTGTGGTTTCAGGCTGTGGGAGGTGCCTGCCGAGGCCCAGACACCCTTGCTGGGGTGCACAAAGGTGCAAGCTCGCCCTCAAATCAGCTCACTGCTGCACAGGGCATTCATGCTGCCAACAGGATTGTGAGGATCTTATCCGTATTTTCCTTGACTATACAAAATTCTCCTGAGGAACTCCAACCCTTCATAGCTCCTGTTCTAACAGCGTCCCCCAAACTCCTGGGGAGGAGGCGGGGGAGGGCACTGACTCATCTGAGAAAGGAGCGGGTGGAGGAAGTACCAACCGTTCTCAGCATCTCGAGGACTAAAGCTGGGGCTGACATTATCGAGTTTGTAGCCCGGGCACATTTTATTCTCTGATCTCCCAGGAGTGTTTGCATTTGCACCATTACCTAATTGTAGAGAATGCTCTGGAGAACACGCTTAGGCCTGTGACCAACGGGAGCCTTGTGTTCTGAGGTATTGTATAAACGAAGAGGAAGTGCTGATTCAGCTAAGCTTACAGCAGCAGTGTTTTGTAAAGACACTGCTATGCACACATCTCCTGTCCTGTGCCAGCGCCCACCACATACCTTGTCTGTAGAGGACCCTCCGCGGGTACGTGGTACCAAAGCTAGCAGGTTGTCCAGTGCAAATTTTAGCTAATTTAAGACTGTCCTTCTCTAGTGATTACGCCACGTGATTCCCTGGTAATCCCTGGCTCCTTCCTGTTCCAGCGTGGAAGAGAGAGCTTCTGCCAGCACCCCCTCACCCCGGGCTTAGCCAGTGAGCGCGTGTGGCTGCCTTCTCTCTCCTTCTTATAAACTCTCATTCCAGCTCCTTTTCCCTTCTCACCAGGAAGTTTAATGGTCTCAATAAACTTTTATCTTGCATTTTATGTGGTTGCTACTAAATCGCTTATGCTGTCATTTTAATGATGCACTTTCACACCTATTCCAATTGCTCTCAGCTCTGCGGTGTGGGGACCTGGCATCTGGGTCTTTTCTGAAAAACGGCGCTTCTCCCCAGCACCATTTCCTGTTACGGCATGCTGGGATGTTGGCTTCGAGAAGGAATTTCGGAGCTAAATCCACGGATGCCCTTCCTGCTGTGATCGTGTGGAGTTTCCATTCTCCATAGACTTGAAGGCATAAAACTCTGTTTTAGAAACATATTCCAGTTCGTGATGACAGCTGTCACCTTGAACCTAAACTAGTGTCTGGGCCTTTCACTTCTCACTTGATAGTCTTCTTCCCTTTCATGTGTTTCGGCATCTCACATAAGAATGCCCCGCGTGCCCACCAGGACTTCACATTCTGTCCTGACACGGTCTCCCACTTACACTCAAAACACTTCTAGCCCCACACACAGCACTGAGCGCTCAGGAATCGGTCGGTAGACACTGACTTGGGTGTTAATGCAGTGCATCTTGTTGCTTATTGTGACTCCCAGGCTTCACTGTATAATTATAAGGAGAAGCGTATCCTCCAGAAAGACTGTGTACAGTAAGGGGCAGCTGACCTGGTCATCTAATCCGATCGCCAGTTACCCTGCTAGTTACTTTGGAACATTTTAGGTCCCCTCTAGAATCTGAAGGGATGTTTTGAGTCAGAACTTTATACAAACCACTCAACTATTTGTCAACAAGCATTAATCCATACTTTGTAATTAACTATACAGTTCTTTAATGATACACTCAAGGATAGAGCAGATTATAGTAATATACAAGGATAGTTAACTTTAATGTGTCCTGGTGTTGAAACTCATCCTTTCAAATTAAATTACTTACAAACTGCATAGCCACGGATGTTTAGGCAGCCTCTATTTTACTATGTACTTCTGTTTGTTGTTCTGACTGTCTCTCCATACCCAAGCTGATCTGCAGCCATTTATGGGCTAGCCATTTCCTTATCTTAGAGCTTATAGTAAAATGACATATTTCACAAAGAATATTACCGGTAGGTGTCATATAATGAAAGTTCTCCATACAAATGGGTTTGTAAAACACCTAGTTAGATATATTTCTTTACTACGGGATTTGTTAGAGCCTCTGATACAATAAACACAGTGCCAGGAGCTCAGCCCACCTGCCAGGTGTTGTGACAGCTGATTAAGACAACAGGCCAAGAGGAAAGTAACAGTCATGGCTTTATTCACTTACTGTGATGGCACAAGCAAAGGGCCAAACCAGAGGTGGTGCGACTCCTTCCTGTTCCATTTTCCCCCGTGGAACAGCACACTGGCTGAGCGGCAGTAGCTCAGCACAGATGTGGGGTTCAGATCAATCAGATCTCATTGTTGAGGAAGCCCCGAACAAAGGCTCTGGCAGTTTTGAGGACTTGGGGCTGGTGGGGGAAGGGATTAGGGGAGGGCTGGGAGCGGAAGGGTCCTCACAACTGAATCCAGTGCAGAGAGTATCTTTGAGGTTTCCTCTCCCGACTCCCTAGAAGGAGATCTCCTAGTTGATGGCTTCTGTTGAGGTCCCAGTGAAGAAGCTCTGAGAGGAGGTGCCTGGGCTAGGAATGCAAATGTGCTCATGGGCCTGGCTGCCCTGGGGGGGCTGAGTCCTTGACAGGTAACTCCCGCCAGAGACTACGATAGACTGGCACCTCTTCCCCTGTGAGGTCTGCCAGGTAAAACCTTTGTGATTGCCTGTGGCCAGGCCTGAAAGCCAGCACAATAATATTTTAGCCAGACGCTGGACTCTACATGCATAGTGGCCTTCCGAGAGGATGTTGCACGATGGGGCATTTCTCAAACATCATTAACTAAGGCGTTCTTTATTGCCCATTTTGTGACTGGCATTCTGATTACTGAAGTAGCGGTTTTTCTACCTGCAGTTGATCAAAGTGTAGTCTTTATGGAACACTTTTCCCCCTAAATGCACAGATTTCATCACCAACATTTCTTTTGATCCAGCTAAAATCTCATACAGCTGTTCCTTGCCTGCAGAGCTTATGTGTTTTTCTAAAGACACCTGCAAAATGCTCTATCTGGTGAGCTGCCTATGAGAGTCATCTATGGGCCAGGTGGGTCACTTCAGGTTGGAGAGATTTTTATACAACACCCTGAATTTGCAGCAAGAGGTTCTCTTCCTAGAGCAATGTATGGATCGCCCCCCACCTTAAGTTTCCTGACATCCACCATCAAGCCGATGATGCTGAAACACCTGTGCCAAATGGTGCCTCAGGATGAGTTTCTATTTTATTGTAGACATCACAGGTAGAGTGTGTGTGTGTGTGTGTGTGTGTGTGTGTATGCATGCGCGCACGTGTGCACAATTCTTTATCATCCAGTACTTGGGAAGGAATCAGTGCTAGATCATAAAGTACTTTTTTTATTTAGCCTGTAGCGTCCTGGGTTTGGTGATTCAGCAGATTTAATGGCTACATTTCATTTCACTACTCTCACATTAAAATTCCATCGTACTCTCCTTAGGGAACGGGCAGGAGAAGAGAGGCTGCCCAAATGATCAGGTCAGTTTAGACTGTCCTCCCATCCCTGGGTCATCATTCAGATCGCAGCGAGGGGTTTTAGATCAGGAGTCAGATTTGCCTACTGGCATTGGCTTACTTCCGTCCAAAGCAGATTAAGCTCTGGAAGGTAAGAGCCTAACTGGTAACTTATAAAATGCACCCATACTTGTAAGGTCTTCTCATTTATACACATTAACACAAGATTACAGAATTTGGTTGTGCAAAACCAAATTGGCTCGCTCTGGACAGGATTCTGTAGCTTAGAGGAACGGTTCTTATAGTCATTTTTTACCTGTGGAATGCTTTCCTCACAGGAAGTTGCATGAAGAACACTAGTGCCTAAAAATCAGGGAGGGTCATGGTTGAAAGTGTAGGGGAACTTGAAGACTTTCCTCTTTGTGGTGCTCTGGGGGGCTTCTGCCTGGAACAGCATTGGTCTGGTTGAAGAGAATGGGGATCAGAATCAGATTTCTTTAGCAATGCATACATATTGCCCAGTCTAGGATTTTATCAGGAACAACAACAAATACCCAATATTGGTTAAGCACTACTAGGTGGCGGGCACCATTCTTAGTACTTCATACGGATTCTCTCATTTAATCCTCACAACAAATGAAGAGGGTGGTATAAAGTTGGGAAGCAGTCCCTTCTAACCCTGACTGCAGCTTTGGGTGTGGTCAAGATCACCTCCAAGTTCACAGACTCAGTGAAAGGTATTATCTTCACGGTTATGGTTTAGTGTAGCAAAAAAGAGGAGGCATGTGAGTCCAGGCAAGTCCCGAGTCGAAACTTTCAGTTGTCCTCTCCCATCAATGATGGATGGCAGTGTGCACAGAGTATGAGCAGGGAAGCTCATCTAAGCTTTGGTGTCCAGAGTTTATACTGGGTCACAGTCATGACTAACAGCCCATGTTGCTGATCTGAGTCTCCAGACCCCCAAGGTTGAGCTGATACCTTTGAGACAAAGCCCCATCCTTAAATCACACTGTCAGACTGCCTTGTGTCACCGAAGAACCTGCATCCCACCCCCTGGCAGCCCCCCAAACAAAGATGTTTTGCCAGGCAGTAGATCAGCAGGGCTGATAGATTGTCCCTGAGAGCTGATGGCAGAGGCCAGACTTCTCTTTGGTCCAGGATAAGTTCTTTACTATACAGGCAGCTGCTGTAATTATGTTTCATTTTATAGATGAGAAAACTAAAACTTAAAACAGTTAAGTAACACTTTGTAACCGAGGAAACTGGGTCTTGAAGCCACAGATTATAACTCCAGAGGCTCAATCTTTTGTTTCGTTTTTGTTTTTATTATTTTTTTTTTTTTGAGAGAAAGAGAAACCATGACTAGGGGGAGGGGCAGAGAGAGCGATGAGGAAGGAGTATCCCAAGCAGGCGAGCACAGAGCCAACATGGGGCTCAATCTCATGACTGTGAGATCATGACCTGAGCCTAGATCATGGCCTGAGCCAAAATCGAGTCAGACACTTAGACTGAGCCACCCAGGTGCCCCCAAAAGTTAAATCTTAACTACAATTTCTTATGAAGGTACTATCCTAAAAGAATCATCCATATTTGGCAAAACGGTTAATTTAGGCATAACTGTACATCATAGCAAATGGATCATAGTCAGATAAGCCAATAGCATAATCCTGGTCTTAACAAGCAGTCTTTCATCTCCAAAGTAACTAGGCAAGTGCCCCTCCTTATTCTTGTCCATTTGGCTGGAGTCACTCCTGGCCACTCCCAGGGATCGTCAGGATTGCCCGTCTGTGACTCCACGCTGCCTGGGCTGCACCTGCTCTGTGTTGAGCCTTGAAAGTCTTTGTTCACTTCTAACGCTGTAGCTGTCTCTGTTCGTTAACTGCTAATTCCACAGTGCCAGGGTGAGACTTCCTTCCAACGCATATGCATTTGAAAACGCTTGTTACAAAACATTTTTCTGCAAAATGCCTCTGGCTGCTTCTAATTGTTTCTTTTCTGCACTGCTATCGTTGAAGAGTTTATAAAATATACCGTTGGCTCTTCCACATCCTGTGATAATTATGAAAGACTCTATCCTTTCACCTTCTACCATAGAGTTGGTCCCAATGCCTCGCTTTCTGTCAACACCACCCCACCACAGCCAACTGTGGCTACACACCTCGCTCGCGCCGTTGGTTGCATTTTGTGGGAACTGGATACGTATGTAAGCTATAGTGGCCGTATTCTCTCAGCCAAAATTTGGGACACATGGCCAGCCAGGATGACTGTACATATGGGTACACAGGACATAATATTTCTTTCCCAGAAAACCTGAGACATATGGTCTCCATATGTACAGAATCTATGGCCTCTCGCTGTCTATTTATTGATGCCTTTCTAGTCACATGAATATGTAACAATAGTAATGTGATTTTTATAGCCTCGCTGTCAGGGCCTTTCCATTTGGGAAAGATATTCATCATTTCTGCTTATGGCAAAATTACTTCTCAATTTAGTGTCCAGCCTTACATTATAAGCTGTGTATCTTGGATCTGATGTTCTTTAGTGAATATATTTTCTTCTATTTTAGGGATCTGTGCTCTGTCTAGTCTAAAAAAAAAGAAGAAGAAGGAAAAGAGAAAGAGGCTGTGTGTATTCATTTGTTCTGAAAATGCCTGTGGCAGAGGTTGTGTGATGGGGAACCAATGTGGGAAATGATTTCAGGGGAGGTATACGTGGGGAGGGAGATGCTTTAGAAAGTAGATTAAAGTTTATGAAGTTATTTTTCTGTTGGAGTCAACACACATGGGTGTTTGGAAAGGCGGAATCAGTGATTAATGAAGGGAGGACAAGAAAATGGCAGAAAATGGAAGTCATAATGGTGTGTAAGGTTTTACTTTTTCTTGCAGACGTCTACCCATCAGCCTGTGCCCAGGTGGCTCATGGAGAAAACAAATAAAGGGGTGCCTTTCCTCCACAGCAGAGCCAACAGCAGTGATGGGAAGTGAGGCAGACGTGGAGACACGAGGGGGTGTTAATGAGATGTGTTTGAGTACAGAAACGGCAAGCTTAGCAGTCATGTGTATTCTGTAAGCAGTAACTAGTGACATTCTGATAGACAGAGGTAACCTCCGAAATAAGCCAGAGGTGATCCGTTTGATCGGAGTAACTGAAACGACAGACTCCAAGGAGAAAAATGAACGCTTCATAGCTGGGAAACTAAATTAGACTCTTTGCAGCTCATTGCAGTGATGCCTAGAGATGCCGTGACTGGCAGGCCTTACACGTTACCTTGACTTCCAGGAAGACCTGGAATCCAAGTCTGAAGAAGCAAAGAGAGGGATGAATGGGACAGGAACCCCTTAATATTTTTCTTGTCATTCCCTGGTTTTAAACTAAATACATGTCCCACTCAAACTTCTGTGAATTTTGGTAACAACGGTTATGTCACATCTCTCTCCAGTTTAGTCTCATCTTTCACTGGGCTGTGCAGGACATTTTTTCTTTCATCTCTTCCATTCTGTGCCGGGAAACAATTACAACTTGCTTAAAACTTGAGTCATTTCCCATTATTCGTAGATAAGGAAGAAAATCTTCAACCCAACCTTACCTACCTCCCCCAGTGCAGTGAGTGGTTACCCTGATGTCCCAAAGTATCATCTGCAGTGGCCCCCTTCTGGCTTCTAGGACCCATGCTGGTGCTGCTCTGGGAAAGCTCTTTCTCTTCTTATCCAATTTAACTCCTGCTCCACTGTCGAGGGGGAGTTCTGATCATCCAGGCCAGGGTACACCCTGCTATAGATGCTCAAAGTGCTCTGAGTCTTCCTTTGTGGTATTCAATACAATCATGTGCTCATGTCAACATCTTTCTTCCTTATTAGACCAAGCTCTGCAAGGTCAGGGTACCATCTTCTTTGCATCTCCACATTTAACATATCACCTGGTACGCTATATGCTTGTAGAGTATGTGTAGGGAGTGTGATGCAGGGTCTGTGCTCGTGACCTCATACCCAGTGTGGTTGGAGTATGGCCCATCCCCCGGGTGGAGGATGCTGTAGGGTTGGAGCCCATCATCTCTTGTGAATTAGCTCATTTAATCCCTAGGAGAGAGGTACTATTTTAACCCATATAGTTCAGATGAGGAAGCTGAAATATAGAAAACATATGTAGCTGGTAAATGTGGAAAATTGGTTAAACCCAGTCAGTCCATTTTCACACCCTGTGTATTTAATCATGGTGCTAAATTGCCCTTGAAGACAAGAAACTCTCAGATTTAACCTCTTTGATCTTCTGCATGAGTGCAGCCATTTTGGGCTCTTGAACCTGAATGGCATCTTCCTACCTGTCCACCTTTCCATTTACCCATCAATACATCCTTTCTTCCATTTATCCTCCATGTATCCATCCATCTGTCCATCCACTTTGTCAATAAACATTTTCAAATACCCAATACATACTAGAGGTCATGGTTAGCACTGGGACACAAAATTGAGAAATATTCATTCTGTCTAGGTGTGTGTGTGTGTGTGTGTGTGTGTGTGCATGCATGTTTCAATATATACCTATTCATATCTCTCTGTCTTTCTGCACATACCCATGCATTTAGACCAGTGGTCAGGAGTTTAAATAGTAGAAATTTTAACAAATTATTATGTCCATCTACCAGATAGAAGTCGCTAAATTAGTATCTGAAAAAGCGTAGGTGGGAAAAACATGATGGAGGAGCTAACATCTGGATCTGGAAGGACAAATATTAATTTGGCAGGTGAATAATTAGAAAAGAGCATTAAAGGAAGTGAGAATCACAGGGTAAAGTGGGGAGGGCTCAGTGAGGGGTCTTCGGGGAGTAGGGTCCTGGTAGCAGGAGATGAGGTGGGTGGTGGACTGGGGGCCGGATGGGAGAGTTCGTAAATTTGGATTTTCACTCACAGCGAGGGGTCCACAAAGGTTTGAAGTCAAAACCAGCTTTGTCTCTCAGTAAAATAAGGAGAGCAACTCTGGATGAGGAACCAGGGGGCGGGAGGTCAGGTCACCAGTAGCGCCAGCCCGTCCGGTTCGAGAGGAGACCTGAACGCTGCCACCCTACAGGGTTCTGAGTCCCAGTGCTTCCCCTGCCAGCCCTGGGCCCCACAGCCCTCACCTGGGGGGTCTGCCTGTGGGTGGGCTCTCTTCAAGGTTTAGGTGGTTCGCCTGGCAGAACCTTTATTAACCAAAAGACGTATTTAACACCTAGCACCTGTTAGATCCTTACAGCCATGATTATAAAGACCGATTTTTATTTTCTGTTCTTACGGAAGTTAAATTTCTAAGGGGGCCAAGGATCAGTCTGTGTGTGCATCTGTGTGGGAGCACCCATGCGGGTGTGCACATGTGCGTGCACAGGCATGTATGACGTGTGTACCACTGATGTCCTGGGAAATGGGGAAATGGGCTGCATTTCAACGTGGACATGGATTTTCAGAGTGTTTAGAAGGATTGTGGAGCGGCGGGGTTATGTGTTGGGGGACGGCCCCCACGCCGAGGACTGGAGGAAGCCTTGAGCGGTTCGCACGTGGCAGCAGCAACTGTGTCTGGCGCGCACGCTGGGCTGCGAGAGTTTTGCAAAGAACTTTTACAACAGGTGGTTCATCTTGGTGCGCACCCCAGGGCACGCGGTTAAATGCCTGGGTACCGGAGTATTGCCCTGAACCCCACCGGGGCATACAAGCCTCGTCTGTAAATTGGGGTTACAAAGATCTACCCTAGGAGATTGTAGTGAGCACACACTAAATGTGATGACGTCTATAAAATGTCCAGTGCAGTTTCCAGCTCACGGCCACATAGTGTGGCAGCCAAGTGCATGGTCTGCGGCCTGGGGCAGCCTGGCCTCCTCGTATTCTAGTTCTGACATTTACTAGCTGTGTGACCCTGACTAAAACAAGGGACCTCTCTGTGCCCCAGCCACTTCCCACACAGCGCAGTGGTAATCATTCCACCCTGTCACGTGTTAGAGGAATAAACGAGCAGCACTTGGCACGCAGGCCTAGGATTATTATTTCCGCGCTGTCAACCCTGGGAGCAAAGTTCAGCTTCAGAGAAAACTGATGTGATGCCCAGTGTGCAGATCGAGAAACCCTGATCCTCTGCCTTTCTTATTTTCGGTTTTGATGCTATTTGAGGTTATTGGTTGTCTTTTTTTCTGGTCACAAATAATTTCTGTGTATTTTATTGACATAGCGCCTGCCAGTTTTTTATGGGGGTGCTAAAACAAGGAGTTATTTTGGTTGTAAAACAGTACTTTGGGGCTAGCGCAGTAGAGGTGGGGAGGAGAGAGCAACGTGATAGGGAAGCGAGCCAGATTATGCACGTTCCGGCTGCCCTGCCTCCCACGGGGGACACACGAGCCCAGACCCCTCGCTTCTCCAGCCCCGGGTGCATCCTTCTCTCATGGGTGTAAGTATCCCAGCAAAATGGCCAGACCCGAGGCACTGTGTCCCTCCGGGTTGGGCCACTTCCAGAAGAGGCAGGAAGGGCACGCCCTGGGCTTCTGGAGGAGGTGAGCCCCCCTGGGCACAGGTACTCAGGCTTCTTCCTGCAACGTCTTCCTGCCCGACAGGCATTTTTTTTTTTTAATTTTTTTTTTTTAATGTTTTATTTATTTCTAGGAGAGAGAGAGAGACAGCGTGAGCAGGGGAGGGTCAGAGAGAGAGGGAGTCACAGACTGAAACAGGCTCCAGGCTCTGAGCCGGCAGTCAGCACAGAGCCCGACGCGGGGCTCGAAGCCACGAACCGCGAGATCATGACCCAAGCGAAAGTGGGACGCTTAACCGACTAAGCCACCCAGGCGCCCCCCGACAGGCATTTTTAAGGAGCACCGCTAATTTTGCTTTTGATGAAAGAGTAGATCTTCTGGAACGTGAACTGCAGAGGTGGCATTATTTTAGGACTTAAACACACTGGGCACAGAGACAAGCTGGAACTAGTTGAAATGGAGTCCGCTCTGCGGAATGGAATGGGATGTCTTTGTCAGGCTGGGCGGTAGAGACAGGGCCTCCTCTGCTTACGTAATTGTTCCCCTACCGCACAGGGCAGCGACGGGACTTCGAGGACCTGGGGAGAGAAATCCAATTTGATCTCTCTCGCTTTTTTTTTTTCTACAGCATGTTCATTTCCACAGGAAGATTCAATTATTCCCTCATTTTCAAGGCTATAAATGAGTTTGCTGGGCCGGCTCCTGACACCAGCTCTCTCATCATTATTCAGATTGGTTTGCACTTTCCTAAAGTGGTCTTCTGCCTACTGCTCTTGGAGCCCAGCCAGCGTTTCGGAAGAGGATTAAATAATCCTTCTCTCGCAACTTCCTACATGTTGTGCTATTTTGTTCTCTCCCAAATGTCACCGTCGCCTCGCGCGCACGTTTCCCGCGGGTGAGGACCGACTGCAGGCGTCTCCGGGGCTGGTGTCTCTGCGGACGGCGGGGCTGGCTGTCCTCCACGTGGGAGCCGAGCCTGGGGCTCTTTCCAGCTCAGGAAGGCAGAGACCACTGTTTACCCAAACCCATCAGTGTGCTTGGGCAGAGGGAATCACTGCGAATCCCTCCCCAGGACAGGAAGGCAATACGAGGGCCACCTAGCTGCCGTCCGGGGACCCTCGACGTGAGCGGCCAGGCCGGCTGGTGCCTCCCTTCGCTCTGTTGGTGGTGGGCTCACCCTGCAAGTACTCGAGACTCGTCCAAGCACCTGGAAGACGGGGGTGCGAGCACTGCCTCTTGTGTTTCAGGAGTGGGCCACGCTGAACAGCAGTGACGCCCTCTTGCACGTCGATCCTGGGCGGAGGGTAAAGTGGACGGTGAATTCACGTCACCCTTCGGTTTGTTGTTCTTGCCCACGGCATAGAATCCTTTCACCTCCCCCGTCTCCACCTGGTTGGAGCACATGTAGGCAAACTCCAGCCCCTCAGACAGGCCGCGGGGTCTCGGCCAGCTCACGGGGCAGCACGGCCGGGCCCTGGGGAACTGGCCTTCCGGCAAGTGCCTGAGTAGGGTGTCTTCCTGCTTCTTCCCCTCTCCCGGGGAGCAGGCTCTGCAGCTTCTCCCTCGGGCCCTCAGCTCCAGCCGCCCGGCGTCCTGGCCCTGGGCCTCTCAGGTGGGGTCCTGTCCCCCAGGGTCGAACCAGAGTCTCTGCGGACGCTGCCAGGGCAGGGCCGTGTCTCAGTCCTGTGTCCGGCGGCTCCATAGTGCATCCAGGGTTCAGAACAGGTGAACTGATCTGTGGCTAAGCCCTTGGCTTCTCCTGTCCCAAGCCCGCAGGGAGGGATTGGGGACTTCTGTCGGTATAGACGGCCAAGGAGGTAAGTTGCACAACACGGTGATAGACGGGACCAGCAAGCTGGGAGCGCTGCCTGCGGAGGCCCAGAGGAAGGAACCCCGGCGCCTGGAGACGGCAGGGACGCCCAGGAGGCGGGGCCTTGCGGGCACAGGGACAGGGGGTAGCAGGCGGCAGGTGGGGGGCCAGGTGGGGAGCCAGGTGGGGGGCCATGGGGAGCAGCCGGGAGGAAGGTCCGCTAGGAGCAGGGAGGGGAGCAGGCTCGGCCTGCGGGCCTGTTACAGCCGGTGGTGGGGTCTCAGCAAGCCCTTGCCCACCTCCAGCCCGCCCCCCTCCCCCACACGCCCTTGCCCACCTCCAGCCCGCCCCCCTCCCCCCGTGCGCCCTTGCCCACCGCCAGCCCGCCCCCCTCCCCCCACGCGCCCTTGCCCACCACCAGCCCGCCCCCCTCCCCCCACGCGCCCTTGCCCACCGCCAGCCCGCCCCCCTCCCTCCGACGCGCCCTTGCCCACCTCCAGCCCGCCACCCCTACCCCCCACGCGCCCTTGCCCACCGCCAGCCCGCCACCCCTCCCCCCGACGCGCCCTTGCCCACGTCCAGCCCGCCCCCCTCCCCCACGCACCCTTGCCCACGGCCAACCACCACCCACACAGCACTGAAGTCAGTATTGTAAAAACGCAGACCTAATTATATTGTCGGTGGCCTGCTGTGACCCTGGATTCAAAATCTTGATTGTGGGGGTGGCATGGTCTAATGTGGCCCCATTCCTCTGCCCCACTTGCACGGGGCCTTGCTGGCCTCTTCCCTTCCTTGGATGCACCAAGCTCTCCCTGGGCCATGGCGTTTGCACATGGCTCCCTTTGGGTGTCATACTTGGCCCTCCATCCAGTGAATTCCTACGTGCCCGTCGTGTCCCAGCCAGAGTATTTCTTCAGGGAGTTTTTCCTTTATTCCAGGACAAGGGAGGTTCCCTATGATGAACTCTTAGAGCTTCTATTTTTTTTTTATAGGACTTACTACAATTATATTTATACAGGGATATATGCATAATCACTTGTTTAATGGTTGTTTCCCACTGGGCTCTAAGTTTATGGAGAGAAGGAATCATGTTCATTTTACCCCTTAAGCTTAACACACTGCCTGAATGTGCTTAAAACTATTTGCATTAAAACAAAGACAGTGCACACTGAATGTGCATTAAAAAATGAAAACATTAAAGTAGCTGAAAATCTACGGATAAATCAAGTAGGATGACGGTTGAAAAATAAGCAACTTGACTGGCCAATTATGAGGTCACTGTGACTTCTGTATTAAGAACGGTCTCGATAAAGTGATGGGAAGAGAGTCGGGCTTTATAGAGATGAGGAATTCCTGCAAGTTCAAAGTCCTCTTCGGCTTCTCTCTCCCCAAACAGCTTTTCACAGTCCCTCACCCCTCCCTTGTCCCTTTCCCTGCCCTTGGTGGCCTCTCATTCATAGTAACAGCAAGCACAACACCTGTTTACTCACCACTCAGATGCAAAATTTACCCTAATCAAGGCCTTTTTCACAACTCCAGTGTTCTGCAGCATCTCCTGACTGTCCGCCTGATTTCCACTCTAGCGCCATCAACGTGACCGACTAGGTTTACGGAAACACTTCTTTCATTTTATAGATCTGTTGGTCAATGGGGCGCCTGGGTGGCTTAGTCGGTTAAGCGTCCGACTTTCGCTTGGGTCATGATCTCGCGGTTCGTGGGTTCGAGCCCCGAGTCGGGCTCTGTGCTGACTGCCAGCTCAGAGCCTGGAGCCTGTTTCAGTCTGTGACTCCCTCTCTCTCTGACCCTCCCCTGCTCACGCTGTCTCTCTCTCTCTCCTAGAAATAAATAAAAAACATAAAAAAAAAATTTATAGATCTGTTGGTCAAAAACCTTCCATAGTAGCCTAAGCCTGGTACTCATGGCAAGTTGTAAGCTGGTTCCCAGCTCACTTGGCAAATTTGGCCTTGCTGCTCTCGGTATGAACCCTCTGCCACGCTGATCTCTTGATCCGAGTCAAGTTTGCTTTAGCACAACCTCCACGCCTGGCATCCGCCTATTGCCCCCTCGCCCTCCCAGCCCCAACATTTCCTTGAGGGTCCAGACCAAGTCAGAGCCTCTCAGCGAGGTCTTACTCCAGCCCATCATGATTTCTGTGTGCTGATGGTCCTTTCTGTCTGCCTCGTGTGAGCGTAGATGTCTTCCCATTGACGTGTCATTTCCACGTGCCTGTGAGCTTCCCCACTCGAGGGAGGGGAGTCGGTCCTTCTTGGGAGAAGAAGTGTATTCTGTCTACCAGGTGCCCCTCTGGGAAGGCCCTTCTGCACAAACAGCGAATGGATTCCCAGTGTTCAAACAAGGACGACAATACTTGAAAGCCTCATGTAAAAAGATGCATGACAAGTATAGGTTCCACATCTTAAATATACTGAGGATTGTATCTGTGCCAATAAACAGACTGGTTTGAAGATAGAACGAACTTGATCTGCCTGTAATACAGGGCTACGGCAGACTATTTGCCTGCCCCCCAGTTCCTATGTTGAAATAATCCGCGACGTAATGGTATTTGGAAATGGGGGCTTGGTTGGGGAGGTGATTTGCTCATGAGAGTGGAGCGCCCACGCACGGGATGAGTGCCTCACAGAGGAGACCCAGGGAGCTCCTTCGTCCCTCTGCCCTGTGAGGACGCAGAAAAGGCACCATCCTTGAGCCAGGAAGCAAGTCGTCACCACACACCACATGGGCCGTTACTTGGACCTTAGACTGCCGGCCTGGCCTCCAGAGCTGGGAGGGAGAAATGTCTGTTGTTTACAGGCCACTCAGTCATTTGTATCTTTTTTTAATTTTTTAAATTTAAAAAAAAAATTATTTCTGAGAGAGAGAGAGAGAGAATCCGAAACAGGCTCCAGGCTCTGAACTAGCTGTCAGCACAGAGCCTTGAGGCCGGGCTCGAACCCACGAACCAGAAAATCATGATCTGAGCGGAAGTCGGACGCCTAACCGACTGAGCCACCTAGGCACCCCATTCATTTGTATTTTGTTAAAGCAGCCGAACTGGACAAAGACATGTAAAATATAATTATTTTAACCCTTTGAAAGTCTTTAGAACAGTAAGTGTGGGGTAGGCGTTCTCTAGGGCTGGGTTCTCCACCTGGGCTCTGTTGACTTCTTGGTGAGATGATTCATTGTCCCGGGGCTGCAGGATGGCTGGCAGCCCAGGCCTCTGCCACCAGATGCCCGGAGCAACCCCTTCCTGTTATGGCATCCCAAAATGTATCCGGTCATTGCCAAGTGTCCCCTGGGGGTGGGCAAAGTGGCCCCTGGTTAAGAACACTGCTCTAGTCATAAGTTTTAGCCCATGAGGGAAGCTTGCACCCTTGGGAAAGGAGGACTGACGCCCTACACGGAGGGGAGCGGGAGATCTGTCACCATGTGCAGACAGAAACTGGCCGCACTTCCAGGTGGCTGCCCTCAAGAGCCCTGTCTGAATACAGCCTTCTGGGAGACACCTGGCACGCGATAATGGGCCAGCTCAGTTTCAGCCTGGCACGGTGGCCTCTCCATTTGAACAATGACTTTTGTAGAAAGGAGACCACGGAACTGGTCTAACGCACCGGCCAGTCTGACCACACCAGTAACTTTGTTCTGGAGCAAGGACCTCCCCTCCCTGGTGAGCCCACGTGTCTGCAGGTCCGGGAGATGCGGTGCTGGCCGCTCGGGGGGCCCCGCTCTCATTGTGGTACCAGAATGTCATAGCACATTGAGGGAACATGTCTGACCAGTGGTGGACTTTCAAAGTTGGAGGTACCTCTTGGGGTTTGGCCACTTTTACTGACTGTGATCCCAGGGCCATCTGACTGTGCTGGCATTTGTACGATTTGTTATTCGGGGACCAACGTGTGTGCGAGCAAGAGAGGGATGCTCGGAGTTTAATTAAGCATCTGTCTTGGGCTTGTGCCCAGATGCTTTGTGATGGGTGAGTCCAAAAATCAATACCAACAGTGAAAGACAGATAGGGCAACACTAATGAGCTCAATAATAACCACTTGTAAAACACATCCGAACTTTGCAGGCGTCCTGGGGGGTTTGGCGCATATTCTGAATGCCAAGGAAGGCTGAGCATGGAAATTTGGGTGGGAGTGACCAGGGCCACCTGCAAGGGTCACCGAGAAGCACTGCTGAGCCTGGTGTCTGGAGAGCAACGAGCAGACGCCCCAGGGAAAGGCAGGCCCGGCCCCGCCACCACCGCTTAGTAATTGTTTCGTCTTCCCAAAGTAATAACATGCTTCGCGGTCGGTATGGAGATGAGATGCGATGGGGAAAATCCTTCCTACGCTGAAGCGCTCCTCCAACAGTGGTTGAAGGAACCCCACAGGCAGCTCCCTCCGCAGAGAGGAAGAATCGGGGACAAGGCTTTGAATGGGACCAGGAAGTGGGTCCTTCTACAGGCCAGGAAGGAGCCCCTCCCTGTGCTCTGGGAACGGAACCAAACGTGGGCGCTGGAGCTTACGCTGCCCAGGGAGGGGCTGGGAAGGAAGGGCGGGAGAACCGGTCATCCCGGGCCAGCAGACAGGCCAGGGCGTCCGGGCCGGGGCAGGAGGCTGGAGCCCACGTGGAGATTGGGGGCATCTAATGCACTCTGTGCGGACAGTGGCCTGCAACAGTCCGGCAGAGGACATGGGGGCGTTCTGCTGGTCAGCAGCGGTCAGGGAGGTGAGCCGGACAGCGGCTGGTGGGACAGTGTGGACCACCCGGGCCCAGCCGGAGCCCTGCGGCCCTCTGCTCCTTCCCTGCCCCTCCCCTGCTGCCCTCTGCCTGTGTCTGACTGTGGCAGAACCCCGCCCCCCCAGCAGTGATTTCTGCCCATCAGCCTATCGCATATGACTTCTCGTTGTAAAATAAATGTACGCTTATTTATAAATGTACATTTTGCCATTTTAACCATCTTTAGGGCGTAACTCAGTAGCGTTAACTACATTCACATGCTGTTGTACAGCCTGCACTTCTATCTGCTCCCCAAACCTCTGGTTTGGCCCCAAACAGAAATTAACCAGGAAGCAGTGACCCTATTCCCCTCCCCTGGTCACCTCCAACCAACTTCTGTTCCTATGAATTTGCCAATTCTAGATTTTTGGGTAAGTGGAATGCTACATGATGTGACCTTTGGTGTCTGGCTTTTTGACGTAGCACGCTGCTTCAAAGTTCATCCCTGCCGTGGCAGGATAACACCCCGTCGTTATGATAGACCACGCTTACTTTCTCCGTTCACGCATCCGGGACCTCGGATTGTTGCCACCGTTGGGCTGCTGGGAACAGCTCTGTAGCAACCAGTGGAGGCCACGTTATTTGTGGGGCACCTGTTGGCAGCTCTCCTGGGGGACCGCTAGGAAGGGAATTGCTGCGTCTTGTGGCAGCTCTATGGTTAGCGCTTCGAGGTGCCTGCTCTGATCTCCACCCTCACCTAGAACCTACAGAGAAGGGGGTTCTAGGGAACGAAGTGGTCCCAACGGTGGGTTGGCAGGTCAGGGTGTCGCTAACAACACAGTCTAGCATTTTCCTGGTCCACAGTTTCCGGAGGATGGCTCTACAGGATAAAGTGAGGAGACCGTTAACCGGCCAGAGTATTGCAGACAGCCGGAGACGACAGAGATGCCAGAGGAGGGAGAGTCACAACAGCAGACAGGGCACGGATGCCAGAGATCTCCATGCGTCCTGAACTGGATCCCATTCCTTCTGGAGCCTCCTTGTCTGCCTGTGGAGGGATTGCCCGTGGGTCCTAATTTCTCAACCTATTTTTCCCATAAATTCTCTGCCTCATGTTCCTGCAGACTCAGGGAGCCTAATTCAAACGTACACCAGCACACACATGCATATGTCTGATCTTGCCCTTGCCAGGGTGGTCATTAGCAAGCCTGGCCACGGAATCTCTGCCCAGCACCTTACCCATGACCCATGCCACGTCTTGGCTACTTCTCTTTGCTCCCATAAATTACTTATATACTGTTTTCATCTTCAGGTTGCAGGCTTACACAAATCCAAACTGAATGAGGAAGCATAAAAATCGTGCTATAAATTTAAGGCTGTAGAGGGTGCCAAACTGGTTAATAAAAACAAAGCTAACAAAAATCTTTCCAGCGGTTGCATTAGTAAATCTGGACAGTTGCCTTCAGTTATTTCTGGACCATATGTCAATAGAATGTGAATAATGGGTTTTGGCTATTTGTTCAAAATAACTGATCACCAAATATTTCTTTGTTCCCAAATCATTATGAAAACTGTATCTTCCCACTGCTTTTTAAATTTATGGCCACGGGATTGAGGACAGGTATTAAATTATGTGGCAAAGACTTGCCTGGGAGGGATGTGACGCCCAGGGCTGCGTGTCCTGGGCTGTGCAGGGTCCTGCCCATGCCCTTCTGAAGGCATTCTGAGACTAGTCTCAGGGCAGAGGCCTAGCGCGCCTGTGTACTGAGGGCTAGTATTTTGTGAACTGGATTCACTGAAATCATGTCCCTCTGTCATGTAAGCCAGAGTCAGAATCACCGTCTACGCCACCCATGAGGAGGAGGGTGCCACCCCACCCTGGCCTCTGGGGTAGGTTTTCGTTAGCCAGCTGTGCCTCCAGAATCAATACAGAACCATCCTGTCTCAGGCTGTTTGCACAGTTCTGAGGTGCGGGTAAGAACACCCATTGCATGGAGCCGACGGCCAAGAAAGAATTCTTGAAGACATCTCTGGTGCAAAAAAAGGTGATTTTATTAACGCACGGGGACAGGACCCGTGGAGGAAGCGCTGCACTGGGGTTCTGACGAGGGGCTGCTTAACCACTGTGCAGCTGGGAGAGGTAAACGCAGGAGGAAGTTTCTTAAAGTGGTTTCCGTATCCCAGAGGAGACTCACAGGAGACCGGAGGCCTAGCTGTTGTCAGGCTACGGTTGTTTTCCTAAGCAAAGCATTAACATTAAGACAGTAGGGAGTTCCTGGAGATGAGGCTCCTGGTAAAATTGCCTTTTTGGAATTTACTGAGATATTTGCAAACTGATGGAGACTCTATCAGTTCAGTCATTTGTTTTCTGTCCTTTCCTTTGTCCTTGGGCAGCCGACGTCACACATGTCCCACCTGGGGATGAGGGCTGTTGTTAGCTTGTGCTTTGCCCTGAGCTGGCCTTATGCTCCCTCTTCAGGGGCCATTAGTGCTACTTTCATTAAGAGTTTGCACGCGCTGTACCTAAAATGAGGGCAGAGGGGTTTCATGGGCCCATCAGAAGCGACAGTTTGCCTTTCATGCCGCTCAACCTGGGTCAGGGCACTCTGCCGGGTGCCCTTGAAAGGCCCAGCCTTCAGCTTTCAACATACTCTTAAAATAATCTCTCAAAGTGTAGGACACATTGCTCTTGTGTTTTCCTTTCAAGAAATGCTACTGTGCTCTCCTTTAGAGATGCTCCCAAATTCTTTCTATTACTGGATTCAGACTCAGCCTTCCATTGGGCCGTTAGATTTGGGACTGACAATGTCAGTGAGTCCTGTGCTGCCGGACCCTCTGTTTCGAGCACTTACTTGCCCAGCCAACCTGGGAAAGGTAAAAGGCATTTGCATTGGGGAGCAGATGCTACCCGGTTAAATGGTGGCTCTATTTCAGCTAGCCTTTTAGCTCATTGTTTTGATCAAACTAATTTTCCAAATCGCTGGCCTCTCCCCAACCAAGGTACAGGCCAAATGCCTCTTTCACACAGATTGATTCATGGACATTTTCTTCTATTTTTGACCAGGGTGGGCTGGTAATGAAACTCAGTCCCCAGGTGTGCCATAAACAGCATAATAAACTCTCCAGTGTGAAGTCTATCTTTTCCTGTAAAAATGCATTTGAATTTACAACAGCTGCTATTACTCTATCCAGCTGGTCTGCTAACTCAAATTCCACCTCTAACTGGGCAATGAAAGGATTTGAATCAGGTGCATAGTTCATTATATTATATAGAAGTATGAAGGCTCTTTGGAAGAATAGAAGGAGGCCATAAAAATGAATTAAAATTCCAGAGGTTTAGATGACTTTTCTGTTTATTCAAAGGCAAAATGATAGATTGAAGTCATAGTGCATTTGAACCGAACATTTCCTCTCATATAAGCACCTTCCTTTCATATATTTGCATCTAGCGAGTCACAAGGCATTAGTAAAATATTTTGGAAAACAAAGAAACAATGAACGTAAACCCAGATAAGTTGCTTCTGTTTAGGCCTTTTGTGTAGTTCCTACAGAATGTGTGTGCGCACGTGTGTGCAGGTGCACACACACATTTCAAATCCACTTACTCTTCTGCATGGTTGGGCAAAGTATATCAGTGGAAAATTGTCCCTTAAAGAAAAGGTGAAATATATAGGAAGGCAGTTCTCCAATTTGGGAGTTACAACCTTTAATCACGTTTCTGTCTCTTTTGGTAGACCTAGGGAAGGGAAGGATTGTGGCAGGGGACGTGCCCTTTCATCTGCATAGATATGGGACCATGTGTTTCTTTGTTGAGAAGACCTATTTTTTTTTTAAGTTTATTTATTTATTCATTTTGAGAGAGAGAGAGAGTGAGCCTGAATGAGCAGGGGAGGGTCAGAGAGAGAGAGAGAGAGGGAGAATCCCAAGCAGACTCTGTGCTGTCCGCACAGAGCCAAACATAGGGCTTGAACTCATGAACCCATGAGATTAGGACCTGAGCCGAAATCAAGAGTTGGATGCTGAACTGATTGAGCCACCCAGGTGCCCTGAAGCTACACGCATTTGACAAAACTGCAAGCTTTCTGAAGGTACGAGTTATGCCTTAAACCAGTATTAGGAGGAGTTTAATGGATATTTTCATTTCACGTTGCAGGAAGTTAACCTGTTTCCTGTTTTGTCTCGGTTTGGTCCATTGTTGTAATGATCACTAGTTTTTGGTGGGGTTGGTGTCCCAGGCAGCCATAAGGTCACAAGCAATGGGTAAATAGTATTTACAAAAATAAAACATGGTACATTATTAGACATGGCTTTTGGTTAAAACCTGTCCTTATGGCGTGTGCCTACTTTGCCTTGTCCAATCCATGATGCGGGGCAGGAAGGGATTTCTGTACTTGGAACTCCCTGAGGGGCTCGAGTCCTCTAAACACAAAGTTGTACTTTTAACTGAATTTGCTCCTTTAATATGCATGGACCGCTGACTCTACAAAGGTCAGTATTAATTCTGCTGTTGACTGATTATCCACTTAATCCTTATATGGCGGAAAAGAAATGGAAACCTTGTCCTTTCTCAAGTTGGACAGACATGAAGCTGGGACGGAGGGAAGAGTCCCAGGGAGCCTTCACAGGAATCCCATGAGAGAGCTCTTAGGTTCCTCAGCTTCCCGCTTCAGCTGCCTATCAGACAACATCGTCTTCAAAGAGAAGAGAATTATATAAAACATGACTCATTTCAGTTATTTAACAAAAAGTTTAAATTTTTTGAGGCAGTGGATAAATGACTTCTCAAATATTGAGTCTAATTAAAAATAAAGGCCAAAAAATACCCGGGGGGATTATTTGCAGATTTAGAAAGACAATCATTTTCCAACGCTAAGACATTACTGCTGTTAAAATGTGAATTTTACTTAGTTTTTATTAGGCTCCTTGCCATGGAAAAGAGGTCAGCCCGATCTGTTGAATTTTTAAGATGGTGACATAAATGATGACAAACAAATTGTAGAATTCTTCAAATTAAAACACATACACACACACACTCCACACACAAACACAACAACGGGACATTCTCTGGAGACAAAATATAAAACCTGCTCTTATAGACTATCCTTGGGAATGAGGACTGAAAATTTCTTTGTGCATATAAAAATTAAGATCAATTCATGCCTTAGATTGTCAAAAACCAAATGTTTATTCTGAAAACAGTGTTTTTTAGCTCAAATAATATTACAGTTTATAAATGTTAACACTTATCTGTAGTGAAGTATGCCTGTGGTTGGAACCCAATGTGATGTGGACATTTAATGCTGAACCCTAATCTTGGTTTATTAACAGAGTACCAGGTGTACAAAGGAGACCAGACTATGCTATCCCAAACAGGCCTTTGGGTCTAAGGATTATTTTGAATTTAATTATTTTGAGAACAGACACCAGAGGAGCTCTCAGAGCAGAGTGGAAGTTACCCCTTTGTAAGGGAAATTTACACTCATAAAGGAAAGCTCTCCATTTGTAAGGGTGCCTCTCTGTGTGTGCCAGGAAGAGAAACACGTCTCTAATCACAAAAGGCTGATTAGTGGAGAGGGCAAAGACTCCAATCTGCATAACAAACCTTAGCCTTGTTTACCATACTTTTCCTGGTCACCTTCCTACAAACTCACGCCCTTGGTTGGTCCTTTGACTTAGCTGGGGTGGTACTATAGCCCACGTTCTGGCCACCCCTTTGAGTTACTTCTTCCATGTTTGTGGGAGATACATGATGTGGAGAACAAAAAGGCAAGAGAAACGTAGGAAACAAAGTAAACTTCCTTACAACTGTAGCCCATTGAAAAGTCCTTGAGGCAGGCAGAGTGACCTTCCCCCAAGAATTCAGCCACTTCAATGTTAATACTTTGCTAGAGGCAAAATACAACCTGAGCTTGACATTAGCCTGACCTCCAGGATCCCGTAAGTCGTCGTTTTCTCCTTCTTCTCCTTCTTCTCCTTCTTCTCCTTCTTCTCCTTCTTCTCCTTCTTCTCCTTCTTCTCCTTCTTCTCCTTCTTCTCCTTCTTCT